>NW_021130973.1:0-108125 GCF_004193835.3 Ostrinia furnacalis
TAAAATATTTTTTTTGCTATAGTTTTTTGTCATAAGTATTTCAAAATAATTTGTTATTTATAAAGTGTAGTTTTTTTATTATTTAAATCACTACAGTTAATTATTATTCCTAAATATTACAATTTTTCATTAAATAAGAATAACAGTGCTGTTGGAACAATAAACCTTGATTGCGACTATGATCGACCGAGCGTGTTTAAATACGCGTAAGCAAACAGGCGCGTGGCGGCCCGGACTGATTTGCAACTTGAAGTTGTCGCGCGCTGTAGGTAATTATCTCGGCCGGCATAGGCGAGTGACGGAGGCCTGCTAATATCCACTTGTGGTATTAACCCGCGAGTAGTCGCGCCTGGGTCCAAAAGACATTTGTATGTAGGTACATCAATTATTGTGCTATAACTTTATAAGTATTAATTCATTCATGTAGTCATAAAGGAAAATAGTTGTAGCTCCAAATTATTTCAGATGCATTTGCTTTATTTTTGCAGTCTTTTATTAGACTAAATAAATATTCATAGCAGACACGATAAACATTACGATGTTTACAATATCTATAAATAACCTCGATGGAAATCTACTTGACCAGGTCTTGCAACATTGTTATTACAGATATGAGAACTGACCTAGACAGTGGAAGTATCGTGAAGTACTCGTATCAATCAATACCTGACCTATGACTCGTAAATATTGATCGAGAAAATAAGAAGGTGCAGTAAATATTGACAGACGGTGCTTTTACATAACGATTTGTCGAAGGTGTTATTTAATTATTTATTTTATCAGTGTTGGTGTTCCAGGTACCTATTGGATTGATGTCAAAATCAGAAATAGAAATATAAAATTACCCATGTATAGTTCCAAAATACTGGACTGTCCTGTCGATGACATTGACAGTGGGGCGCCACCGTCAATACCGGATCGCTGGTTCAGATTTTTGCCATGTTGGAAACCATATAGTTGAACGATGGTAGCGCCCCCCTGTCATTGAGTTTGGCGGGACAGTTCAGCGTGGGTCATCTATATTTTAAAATTATAGATTTTAACGACGGATTCTCAAACTTTCGTCATCTTATTTTTTTCCAACCCTATATGAAAATCTTACATTTTAAAGTTGCAGACAGATGGTGTTACATTTACTTATTGCAATTTTAATAAAGTGAATATTAGTTGAATTAAAAATATTCCAAAGTGAATATTCAATTTCACTGTATGAATAAAATATTCGTTTTCTTTACAATTAATAAAACTAATGACAAGTTAACATCCGATTAATAAAAGCTTAAAATTCGATTCTTGATTTTATATTTTTCCTTATTTTTTTAAATACATTTTAATTTACTTACTGCCAGTTCCCGAGAACGGTGATGCAGCGCACATCACAAGCCCAAAAATTAAAATAAAGGCCAATACTTTAAAATTCATTTTTACAAAATATTTTGTCGTTCAAAAAGATCAAAAAAGTACTTTTTGCTATTTCTTGTCAACCGCTTGTATTGAATGCGTTCACGCGAGTAAGATTGAGAGTAATCTAACGCAATTTATATAATATACTTAGTTGTGTATCATTGCTGAAACGATAACGTCATATTTGCATGATGAAAGACATTCAGTACTTACTTAGCAAAATATGTTTTTCGGTTCTTTTTGACGTAGTTAGCCATACGTATTGATGTGTAAACATTCAAATCAAAGCATGCTGATAATATTCATCTTTCACAAGACATGGTGTACCTACCAGCTTAAAATTTTGTGTTACCACCATGAAGATCCAAAAAAATCATAGGTCGTCTGGTATGATCACTGTACTGTACTGTTGTGTAGTTGCAGTAGGTGCCATTTAGAAACCACGTTCGGCCCGATCATCAGATATCATAAGAGATGTGTTATCGGCACGAACTATTATTTGTTAGTGTGTATTCTCGCAATAGTAATAGGTGTACCTATCTAATTATTATCTCTTAACTGGCAAAGGTCATGAAGCAGCACCTGCCTGATAAATGACCGTTTTAACCATCAATCCCTAAATTTTAAGTGACCCCTTTGTAAACAAAATTCCTGTCGTATTACCATAAGGGTCACGAGTCTAATACTTGTAGATTTATTTGTGAGTAGGTACTTAGAGATTTAATTGATAAACAAAATAACGAAAGATTTATTTTGATCCACTAATCTCCATCTTCGATAATTACTTTCTTTGCGTGACAACAATTGCTTCATGCTAATTATCATTCATTTGAAAGTGTAATCTACCTACTTTATCATTATTTTTTCACATCTTTCAGAATTTCGATAATATAACAGCTGTTTTAATTATGGTCTTATTCTGATCATTTCCTATTTAATGTCATACTGGGTTTTAAATTATGCTTGAATTATACTTTTTTATCTGCTTTTTTATTACCTACCTACTATTATTATTGTACCTATTATTAAGATTCACACATACCTTATTTCATATTAAAAACCACTATTTAAGCTCGAATTGACATAAAGCCTATTAGGATTCTCATTTTAGACTTGATAATAATATGAAACCGAGTTTTAACTTTAGTGTCTTATTTTTAAAAGATCTTCAAAATATTTAAAAGTTTTTTAGCAATAAAAGGCAGGAGAATATTGTTTCAGTAAATAGAATGCACACATAATTTTCATAAAAATGTATTTTAACAAATAAATATTCAACAGTCTCTCTTATTTTTACGTATATTCCACATCTTATGAACTAATTAATCTAAATGATACTTGATACAAGTATTTATAGGTAGGAACTACTTAGTAATATAACTAACACGTCCTATGAACTATATTATATACAAAATAAAATAAATACAGCTTATATAATAAGGCGCGTTGCATTTATAATATTTTTTTTGTATTTTTCCGATGGTGACAAATTCTCTATAGATAGAAATAGCAACATTTCTTCACTATAAGTGAGATGTATACATTAGGCTGTACATCGTTCTTTTAAAATAGAATAACATCTTTAATAAGTACACAGGATGCATACTACCTTGATGAGCTATCGTCTCTACAGCTCCACCTTAAGGAACTTTGCTGTACTTCAAAAGCTTTCCAGTTTCAATTACAAATTACTTACATACTACTACTACTTTACTTACATAAAATAAGAGGCCGCGTACCGGAAAACGCAGCGTGGGACGTCCACCCACAAGGTGGACCGACGACATCATAAAGGTAGCAGGAAAGCGCTGGACGCAGGCTGCTACCAACCCGGTGACATAGAAAGCATTGGGGGAGGCCTATGTTCAGCAGCCTATGGCTGAGATGATGATGATGATGATGTCATAAAAACTTTGAAAAGTTTCATCACTATTCAGAGATCACACCATCCCTACTTCTGTTACACGAACATTTTCCTTCTTCACCTTCACATTTCTTCATCCGCTCAACTGCCTCAACATGTCCAAATCTGTCGCGCAGCACTTTCGCCTGAAGTGGCAACCCCACGCATTGGGCAAGACGAGGCGGGATGCGCAGGTGGCGTGCTCGTATATGCAATGGCCGACAGCGGTGCAGCGGTAGTTGCCTGTAATTTTTTTTTATTGATTTAGCCCGTATTCACAAACGATTCTTGCATAAGTAAAGCAGCAAATCGAACGCACAGCGTTGAATAGAGCTCTATGATTGGTTCGTGTATCACCTTGTGCGTCCACGCGCACTGTAAGACCTCATAGTAATGTTTGTAAATACGGGTGTTAGTCTATGTTATAAAAATGAATCGCAAAATGTGTTCGTAAGCGCATAACTCAACAACGCGTGGACTAATTTTTCCAATTATTATTTTTTAATGTTCATTAAAGTCCAAGGATGGTTTTTACGGCGAGAAAAGTTCGAATAATTTCCGGGAACACCCTAAAAAAAAACTCGGAACTTGATTTAACGGGGTCCACGCGTACGAAGTCGCGGGCGGCCGCTAGTATTGTATAAAAATAATAAATAAATGTTCCAAAGGGTTTAAATGTCATTGACAGCATTGACGCATGATCACTTTAATGCGAGTTGGAATGAAATAAAAAAGACCTTTTTTCAGATAAGAAAAAAGATTACGATAAGAAAAACTTTTTTTTTTCAAACGTCTATTCAATGCTTAAAGTCTTGTAAGTTTTTTAAAGTTTTTATTTAATACTAATAAATGTAATTACATAAATTTGTAAGTCTATTAACAATATAGATTTTTAATTAGATTTCTCACCATTAGTATCATAATAATAAGGCCCAGCAGCGACAAAGAAGACTCCCAAAACCAGGATCAAAAGCAGACACTTTGAAATCATTTTGAATTCAAATAATTAATTTCAAATTTCAACAAATCTCGAACGCGTGGCTGTCTTTGGCAATAATTGGCGACTGCGCCTCTCAATGCTATTTATAAGGCTTAAAAGAAAACAAAATGTACTTGGGTGATAAGAAAATTGATAATTGTTGACAAGTTCAGCAATTGTTCGGTGGGGTTGCATGGGTACAGTCGGCGACACAATCTTTATAAGTATTTTTTTATCATGTTCCATTTTATATTTCTACTAGCGGCCACCCGCGACTTCGTAGGCGTGGATCCCGTTTTACCCCCTTAGGGGTGGAGTTTCGTAAAATCCTTTCTTAGCGGATGCCTACGTCACAACATCTACCAAATGGCATGGCAAATTTCAGCCCGATCCGACCAGGAGTTTGGGCTGTGCGTTGATAGATCACTATAGTCAGTCAGTCAGTCAGTCAGTCAGTCAGTCAGTCAGTCAGTCAGTCAGTCAGTCAGTCAGTCACTCAGTCAGTCGGTGAGACGTGGTCACGTCGTCGATTTGATTCATACATTCACGACATACGTTGCCTGGCACATTGTTTTGCCTCTTGATCTGCGCCGAATTAATGCAAAACATTAAAGACTCATTTATGTCTTGACGTAGTTCAGTAGGAACTTCTTCATTCTTTTTCATTCATTATCATCATCATTTCAGCCACAGGCTATCCACTACTGAACATAGGCTGAAAATTCATTGGAATTTCCTGCATAGCCCGATTACCTAGTAGCGCCCTGCATCCAGCGCCTTCCTTCTATTTACTTACTTTTTTATCCACAACAAGGCAGGTATTTGACCACAATAGCAAACTTTATTAGGATGTATAATATCCTCCTTTCATTCCTCTTTCCATCGTTATATTGTTTCTCCTAACACTCCCCCTCCCGTCTTTTTCAAAAAATATTATGATGACTTGCTTTTGAGCTCGACTGTACATGAACTACACAAATATTATTCGATAGGCAATAGCGACCTAAAATTACCCATGTGTTTATAAAATAATGACATCAATAATGACATCGCAAAATATTTATCGACAGAATATCTACGTAGTTTTAGCTTGAAAAAGAAAACAACAAGATTTCTATCATAATAACTAACGCATAGGTCTGGCGCTGGTTAGTGTCTAAGGTATGAGAGCGGCACAGGAGTGCGGCTGAACCATTTAAGAACCTAGTAAGGGACACTTTTGCAGATTTTCGTTTTTTGTCATAAATCACCTTAGAATTAAGGTCTCCACAGGATGTGAAGACAGAAATCGCTCTATTACACTTAACACCGGAGAAACGCGTTGCTAAAAACCTAGTAAGTCCAATTCAAATCTGCAAAAACCATTATCAAAACCTAGCAAGTTACAATGACCATTTAAAACCTAGTAAGTGCATGGACTTACTAGGTTTCAAAATGGTCAATGTGACTTACTAGAGGTAAAATACTACTGTAATTTAAATATTATTTCGAGTTCTGTTGGCTGACACTCGATAACCATATCAAAATGTGGGGATTACATGAGTACTGATTCATATTCGATTTTGATTTTGATTTTTACGAGGCACTTTNGGCACTTTTGTCAAAAAATATTTTTTAGTGTTAGTAAAGAGCATAAAACTTGCAATTTTTAACTAAATAATATATTCTTTTATTCCATAAAGTATACTTTAGTAACTAATCTTTAATATAAACATCGGAAGTTATCCAAATCTTTAAGCATCTTAGCAGGGCAAATGAAAATGCGTTTTTTCGCTCTCCTGTAAAATTTGCTCCGCTGCACTTACTAGGTTCTTAAAATATGGTTCAGCCGAGTGTTTCTGAGACGCAATACGTCAAATCAAATCAAATCATTTATTTACATACATACGTCATCGAGACTTCCAATTAAAATTTTATGCACTGTCACTTTTTAATACACCCCCCCCCCCCCCACATGCCGCTTCCATACCTCAGGCACTGACTGATTTTAATGCTATACTTATAACATAAATATTTTCTGACCTCAAGATTACATTGTAGGCCTGTTCATCTCCGCGAGTTTACAACGAAAACAAAACACGCACGATGGCCCACCTACAGGATACTATTCGACAAGGCCTCACATACGAGCGAACATTGACTCACGCACGCGTATTCTTGTGTATGATGGTAGAAAATAAAGAAAATGGTGTACTAAATACTGTGCAGTATTTAACTGCCTAAATAATAATAAAAACAGAGAATGTACTTTTTTAAGTTGTCTCAAGACACTGAGAGGTAAATAAGTAGTTAATATTATTCATGATAATTCATGCTAAATCATGTATTTCCTCCGCCATTTTCCGCAGTTTGGCACCTCACGTCACATCATTTTACCGAGGTCAGCCCTATAGCTTCGTCGCAGTGCCGATCACTGACGTTTGTCAACAAAATGGTGCTTGACTCTTGAGACAGGCTAAATTACACCATATTGTTAATGACATTGAGCATACATTTATTTAAATACTTTCGCGAAGTAAAACTTCTGTACGTAGTACTTATTATTATTCTGTGATTGTACTAATAACTGGCTCATCGGATCATATAAAATCATAGGGCTCTAGAGTTTCTGACACATAGGTGGCTGAAACGCCGCGTGAGCACGACATGACATTTTTGGCACAAACCGTAAATTTTTAGAGTTTATAGCTTTATTTTACTTTTTCTTCATACTAAAATATAAAGAGACAAAGCGAATTACGGTGATAGGCTTGTCTTAACACTTTATTTAGGGGATCCTTCATTAGGTAGATAAACTTTTACGTCCGTATTCATAAACATTACTATGAGGTCCCACAGTGTTCGTGGACGCACAGGGTCACACACAAACCAATCACAGAGTTCTATTCAATGTGCTTTCGATTTGCTGCTTCACTTAAGCAAGTATCGTTTGTGAATACGGTTGTTAGTTTCCCAAGTATCAGATGTCTAGGTGAAAACCTTCGCCAAATGTCCCGTTTTTGCAACATTTTTCATTTGATGCCCTGCTCCTGTAAAACGTAAATGAAGACTATCTAACCATAAAATGATTTTTGGAATCGAACCACTAGTTCCTGAGATTAGCGCGTTCAACCAAACAAACAATATCCAGCTTTTTATTACTAGTACGTATAGATTAGATGTTGGATGGATGCAGGTCGCTACCAACTGGTCATTATGGAAATCATTGGGGGAGGCCTTTGTTCAGCAGTGGACCTGGACGTCCTATTGCTGAAATAATGATGATGATAGATTAGAAGTCTTTTATCTTATCATCAACATACGTCAACGCCACACCCATTTCAGTTTCACTTACATCATTCTGTAAGGTCAAATATGTTTTAATATACTTATAGATGACGTCAGAAAGTTTTAAAATAAACTTGTTTTTCATAACGCGTTCGTGGAATTTTACGGCCTCAAAGATATCTGAATGGCAACAGAATGGGTATTTATAAAAATATTCGTACATTGTTTTACACTGATAGTGATAGTTAAAGTTAAGTATTTTGTATTTTTCTCCTAACCTAATCAACTGATTTTATTTAGTGCCTTTTTTGGTGTCCACAATTTCTCAGTCTATACTTTCGCTTCTATGTATACTCAAACGATTCTGAAACGTGAAGTGAATAAAATCGGAACTAATAACCCAGATGAATAGTAGCGCCCTCCTGTAAATGTATTTTTTTTTACTTTTGACGCAATACTGTCAGCGGTATCACTAAAAAGTTACGAGGTACCTTATTTTTTTATAGTAAAGATATCATAATGGTAGCAGGAATGCGCTGGATATAGGCCGCTACCAACCGGGCAACATGGAAAGCATTAGGAAAGGCCTATGTTCAGCTGTGGACGTCCTATGGCTGAGATGATGATGATTTGTTTGACTCGTTTGCCTCCTGTCACATAAAAAAAATGAAAGATTTCAGACCGTTACATAAAATGTGATAATAATTTTTAAAAATAATTCTTTGATAAGTTGATAAAAGAAGGTATGATAAAACTATTTACAGCAGAGATAGATAAGACTTCGTGGGGATTCGAGTTCAAAGGCTGGAGGTTATCAGAGTTATCGAGAAATATTGTTTATTCTGCAAGTTTGACGTTAGCGAGCTATAATTTAACGTTACTTTGTTTTTGTACCTGTGCTAGTGAATGATTAGATTAGGTACTCTGCATCTGTTACCATGGTAGAAGAATAAAGCACTATTCCTATTTGAAAATTCGGATAAAAGAACTCATTCATTTTTGCAAGTAGGCTTTTAAATAGCACTTTTAGGTGTCAAGATTGGCTATGGTAGTTGTTAGACTTCGATTTTTTCAGGATTTTTTCAATTAGTATCAAGAAAAAAAAAGAACATTGTTAATATCAGGTCAATTATTTAGTACCGTTGCTCCATTGTAAAAACACAACACAACTCATTCTAATTTACAAGAGGCAGAAAGAGGATCTTGCCTTCATTTCCTATTCGGTATTTCATTCTCTTAAGAACATGATTTTCTTTAAGTTCATAAAAAAATACACGGCATTTTTATTGTAACAAACAAAATTTCGCATTTTATTTAATATGTTATGTGCCTACTGAGTAGTATAAATATCCAAAAAGTTTGTAAGTACAAGCAAATAATAATATCACTTCAATAATCACTTGTTCACACTTGCCGGCGCACTTCACAGCTGTAATGGTGCGTGCAATGTTTCGCGGTTAGATTTAGTGGCCTTTACACGCGACGACTTTTATTAGTTCTGTTACGATCCGATCGGATTACGATCCAGGGGATTAAAGCAATATGCCAATATTTATTTAGGTTGTGAACATAAAACAAGTTACAAAAGGTGAATTTAATGCCATAAGGTATTCCTTTCCAATCATGCACACGACTTTTTTACCTGACTGCGTCTGGCGTCAGGATATTTATGGCGCCTTGATGCTATGGGAACGCAATATATATTGTGATTTTATGGTATTAGTATTAGTAATCTGATTTTTCAAGCTAAGCCAGTTCTTCTGTTTTTGAGGATTCCGGGTAAAACTCGCTTCCAACTTCAGCCATATCAGCACCATGAGGTAAAATACCAAGAGCTTTCTCGTTGTGAATTGAAAAAAATCTACTATCTTAGTTCAGAAATAGCAACGCAATACATAATATGTATTATAGTCGTTGTATGTAAATGTTCTAAGCGTATGAACAGTTTAATTACTGTTTTGAATACATTTTAGCTCCGAAACAGGTAGTCTTTGTGGTCGGCGCCAACCAACACGCAATTTGCCTACGCACCGTTACAAGTCGGGACAAATAAAGAGCACACAGTCGAAACTGAATAAAACTAAACGCTATGACTGTCCTTTACATATCTTTTTTAACTTTAAATAGATATTATTATCATTCTTTATTGCACTTCAGACAAAACAGACCAGCATTTAGTAATACAAAATCAAAACGGCACGATATAGGCAATCTGATTGTTAAGAAGCGTTCTCTTCCAGACAACCCAGGTAGAGCTTTATCTTTGGAAATTTTCTTGAAAAAAACATAATATAACATATCCTAGCCTGGTTTATCTCTATCCAGTATTATGTCATCTGTCTCTATTTCAAAAATACATACAGCCGAACATAGAACCTCCTCCTTTTTTTAAAGTCGGTTAAAAAGTCTTCAGTTGGTTCAACATACGAGTAATTATTTAAGAAATAATGGGAGAGCAGGCGCAATAGTACGTATTCATACACATTCTTCTCAAAATGTGTGTTTATTCTAACAGTCATAAGAAACAGACTGTTACACGTTCACAAAAACATTGCAATTACCCTGACATATAAAACCATGGGTGTTTTGCGAGCACACATTATTTGTCTTTTTTCGAGTCGTTATTGTTATTCCAAGCCAGAATACCTTTTTATGTTACTTAGTAAATCTGTTTTTCATTCATTATAACAGTGGCCTGGAGTGTACGGATTAACAATGTTAGTCGCCTTTTGTTAGGGCCTGAATGTGCACGGTATTTGGACATTAAACTCACAGTAGCGAATCATTGTATAGATAGACAGATAAGTAAGTATGTACTCTTTATAGAAGGTGTTTTAAAGAGAAGATAAATTGTAAAAAAATCATAACCCGAAAACTATCAAAAATCACGGAACATAACGGATGCTCTACCTCAGGGCTTCGGCTTAACACTATTTTCGGAACACCTTGTATAATGCTAAACATTACTTGAAACACCGTTTCTATTTTCTCACCTTTTAATCAGAATTTATAATAATGAAATCCCAGCGTTAATCAGGGCAAAACAACACTTTATCAAAGTGTCCACACAAAAAAACATCGCGCCAAGGATTTTAATTCGAATGAAAGGAAACTTTTCTTATTTTGCACTTTTCTTGTTCCAAGCGTACTTCTCTGATTAATGGTCTAAGACAAAAAAAACTATGTGAGACTGTGAGCAGTTACAAAATAGAAAAGTCAGTTAACACTCGTTACGATTTGGTGTCGTTAGTGAGTGTGAAAACTGTCGTCAATTTGTCTTTTAGTAGGAGTCGTCGTTTCAGCCGAAAGACGTCCACTGCTGGACAAAGGCCTCCCCCAAGGATTTTCACAAAGACCGGTCCTGCGCCGCTCGTATCCAGGCACCTCCCGCGACCTTCACCAGATCGTCGGTCCACCTAGTGGCAGGCCTGCCCACGCTACGTCGTCCGACTCGTGGTCACCACTCAAGAACTTTCCTGCCCCAGCGGCCATCAGTTCTATGAGCTATGTGCCCTGCCCACTGCCACTTGATTTTAGCGATTCTGCGGGCTATGTCAGTCACTTTGGTTCTCCTGCGGAGTCTTTTAGGAGTGAGCATTTAAATAACATTGACTATATTGTTACAGGTCAAGACCGAACGCGATGGAGGACTTAGGGGACATAGGAAATTAAGCCAAGTAAGTCATATTGTTACAGAAAGCATCAAGAATAGGTAGATTATTTGGAATCGGGATATAAAGGAAGATATGCCGAAAAACACTAAGTTCGTATAAAAGTGCACTTATTAACTCCATTGTCAGTGAAGGCATGCTAACACCTCAGACAAAAGCTTCGACCACACTAACGCGTGCAGATCGCCCTCGCAATCTGCTCGCGTTGGTGTGGTCGAAGGCTCGCCTTGGTGTGGTCGAAGGCTCGCGTTGGTGTGGTCGAAGGCTCGCGTTGGTGTGGTCGAAGGCTCGCGTTGGTGTGGTCGAAGCATAAGGCAGATTAAATTATACTAGATCTCAGCAAATAAAACCTACAAAATAATAAACATAGAAGACGGAGTCGAGTCAAAAATTCAAAAAATGTTTACAGCATAAGGCCTTCTTATTCAAACTACAATATATAGGCATAGAGAAATCACAGGCACAAATCGTTCGAACAGATTTCAAATGTTCGTTTCAGAATGCGGGCTGAATTAAATAAATTAAAATAAACACTACATAAAATCAATACTCAACACTGTGACCAGTGACAAAAAGGGCGTGTTTGAAAAATAAAAGTTCCATTCCAAAAGCATTCAATTTAGAATCGTTAGCGATGTTTGCTCGCCTCCCATTCTGTGTAAGGTTTTTGTACGGGACCATTTACAATTCCAACACAATGGAGTCTTGTGAAAAGCCTTCGAGTTCTCCGAATCGATCATGTCAATTAGGATTAAAATAGATCCCTGATTTATGTAGGGACACCTATTATTGCGGAAACGTTTGTTATTGTTTATAGAGTGAGTGTCGGAGTTTGAAATACTTGATGACAGTTGAAAGTTTTTCGAATAAGTACCTAATTATTTTTTTATTCTACACTGAGCATACTCATCTTTAAAAGACGGTAACATCGCTTTAAAGACGTGTATGTAGGTACTCGTATGTTCATACGTTTGCTGTAGGTACACTTGCTTGCAACTTACATACAAAACAAGAACGCCTTCATGGACAGTAGTAGCTAAGATTTACCACTTGCCTCATCTCTCCACTATCCTGCTTTTTTGTTTTAATATACAGCAATATCCAATTGGAATGGAGGCCACGTACCGGAAAACGCAGCGTAGGACGTCCAAGTACAAGGTGGACCGATGACCTGATAAAGGTAGCGGGAAGGCGCTGGATGCAGGCCGCTACCAACCGTGCGATGTGGAAGTCATTGGGGGAGGCCTATGTTCAGCAGTGGACGTCCTGTGGCTGAAATGATGATGATGATGATGAATATCCAATTTATTCAGTACCTCAATTGTATTAAGGCTAAGTTGCACCACCTAACTTTCGTAACTATGACGTTACCCGGTGTTTTTAGTATGGAGTTTGAAAGATTTTTGACGTTTGTTAAAGTTAAAGTAAGATGGTGCAACCCAGCCTAACGCCCGTATTCACAAACGTTACTATGAGGTCTCACAGTGTGCATGGACATACTTAAGCAAGCATCGTTTGTGAATATTATTATGGGCGTAAGAGTACTTGTTAGGATATGAGATGAAATACCCTGTTTGTTTAAATAAACTAAACGATGAAAATGAATGCAGTGAAGAATCGGTTCGGTTCAATATTTACAGTAAATGTTTACCTTCGTCGAGTTTAACCCTCGCTGTACGAGGTGGGGTGTGACACACCCCAGTCCTTTAAAAATAGCCACAATTTTAAAAATTTGCAAGTGCTGAATTTGAAATTCTCAGTAGCTGGAATTATGACACTGCTGCTTCGATCAGCGTTGCAAAATCAGTCCAGCGGTGACTACCAACTGAGTTACATGCCTTTAAAGTGCGTGTGGGTGTCACACACCCCACCTGGTACGGGACGTTGTTAAAAAGTTAAAAAAAAAATCTGACAGTTTTGGTGTAATTTATATATTTTTAGCTTTGTCAATTGAATAAAATTCAATACAAATAATATTTTTCGTGATTTTTACGGTATCTGAAATTTTCAAGCACTTTTAGTCAAATGAGATGACTTTTAGTGCGAATCTGGAAGTTTAGTACTGAGATCCAAAGATGTATGTGAACATACACTTATGGGCTACAATTTATACTTGGTGATACAATTTATGGGCTACTGAAATGAAATAACATATTTTATAAATAAATAAAATTGTTACGCTCTCATTTTATGCATTGAGCATACTCATTTTCTTTCATCAGAATAGTGGTAAATTGAAAACCGATGATCAAAACAAATTTATACCCTTCCAGTTTTTAATTTACTTTTAAATTATAAGTAAATACTTGTACTTTGTTAAATAAAAACGGTTGTCATAATTAAAGGCACTAATTAAAAATTATACATAGGAAACTGATTCCTAAATTACAAGAACAACGGAAATTGTGTCTTTTTGTTTTTTTATGATAAAAATGTTATAATACATATTTTCAGCTCAGAGCATTTCTTAAACCTAATTAGCATACGTAAATAATCAATATTAAATATTAAATTCCACCTAAAAAAATGTTGAATGAAAATTTTATCACTTTGTATATTGGGGTGTGTCAAACCCCACCTGGTACGGGACGTAACTTTTAGTCACCTCGTACACGGAGGGTTAACACAAGCTGCTCAAATATGGCAGGTATTGTTGTATTTGATGATTTGTTGGTACAAATGTTCTGTCTGATTTTCAACTGGGAAAATAGTGCCTGAAATTTAAAAAAAAACCTTTGTAGACCATGCTCTTATTTGCTCTTTAGGCAAGGCAGTAGACATGTGCTGAAATATGAAGTAGTTGGAGATATCCATTGCATACTTAACTATGTCACTAATGATGAAATCAACCAACATCTAATCTATTAAAAAGCTCCTATAATTATATTCTTATATGTAGATATAAAATTCAAAAAGGCAAAAAGGCAGAGTGGCTGAGCAAATTTGCTGTTACAAAAACTTTATTTATCTTTTAAAAAAGGTTAAAATTATAGGATGCAATTTCAGATGCTATATCAATATTAACTACGTCATCAAGTAATAAAATTGTAAAGATTTTCCACAAATAAATTGTATTTATTTGGACGCATAATGAACGTGTGCTAGTGATATCAGCAATTACCACCGCAGCTATTAATCACGCCAAAATGTCAATGTACCCACAAAATAATGAGAGGCAGTAGGTCTTATCCGAACAAGTTAGAGTAGAAATTGATACTCATAGTACCAATTTCAGAAGTTAGCGAACTAGGCTTGGTATGCATAGAGTTCTTTATTGTTAAAGCTTAATCTTAATCAAATGTAACTAATATTAATAATATAATACCAGCTTCAAATAATATGAAATCTACCTTAATTTTGTATAAACTATCAATCATAATGATAAGGCTTTCAGGGTCACATCAACTAGTGCTGAAAAGCTATTCTATGTACCTATTTGACATGCATGTAAATTCTTAAATTATATTGGTGCACCAAAGGTTAAAAGTTGAAATTGAAAAAAAAAATGATCCTTTTTATAACACAAAGATTTAGTGAAAATATTTTTTTTTATCTTTAATCGAGGTTTCGATCTGCTGCAATAAGTGGTTTATGCTTTAAAAAGTTTTCATTTAAACACTTTGGCCTTCTGTGCCTTATTACACTATGTTAATGTGTTACTCTAGAACTCCTGTAGCGCAGAGATAAGCGCGTGAATGAAAACTATTACTTTTATTGCTTGTTTATGTTATGACTATGATATTGTCATTTTGTTACGCATTATTTACAAGTTTCATTAATTAGTCCAAAGTCCGAGAACATGATTTTATTAGAAAACAACATTTAAACTACCAATTTATTATTAGAGAACATCCGCATGCTTTGACATTATGGTAGGTTTACGTCCGTATTCACAAACATTATGAGGTCTCACAGTGCGCGTGGACGCACAAGGTGACATGGGAACCAATCACAGAGCTCTATTCACCGCTGTGCGTTCGATTTGCTATTTCACTTAGCAAGCATTGTGAATACGGGCGTTAATATAATTATTAGTCTATTTTATTGGTTAAAAGTATAAATAGTTAACCAATCGTTTAACTTTTACCTATATTACTATTAACCTGCCTAGCTTGAACTTATTACACAAAATATAAACTTAACATAATTTGTATTGACTACTAAAAAAAGTAGAAAAAGAGACTGCGTTTCTTTCACTTCTTTTGAGCACTAGCCGGTTTACCTACCAAAATGATGATACTGACATTTTAGGATGTTAAAATTTGTTAAAACTAGACCGAAATACTGACTCCAAAATTAATAATTTAATTACGAACCGAGAATTGTAAAACATGTAGGTATTCGCGTATGTGGTACAGACATACGGCTCATTCTGTTTATTCATATTAGTATTTCTGTAGGTTTGACGTAATTGCCCTTGCTTTCAAACCAAATACATCTTAACATACGTCGAGAACCTTACCTAAGTAAGGTCGGAGGTAATAATGCCTTAAGCAGTTCTTGACAAATTAAGGGAGCAAATGGTAGTCATTATTGGCCTACAAAATCTCACTAAAACACATCTATACTAATAACTTTACTCTATACTAATATTATAAATGCGTAAAGTAGGTACCTCTGTCTGTCTGTCTGTTTTGATTTCACGCCTAAACCGATTTTGATGAAATTTGGCATAGAGACAGTTTGAGTCCCGGGAAAGGTCATAGGATACAGTTTATGAGGATCCCGGTTTTTGAAACTTTTTGAAGCATAACACCTTTTATATCGAATGGAATCGAATTGAATGAAACCGAATCGAATCGTTTATTTACTTAGAGGCACGTTAAAATAAGATACGGTACCTACAAACAAATAAATAAACATGTCTTTATCTCTACATAGTATAAAATGTAGCGTTGCAATTTTGGCTGTTTTCACAAATTGATATTTCTTCTCGATATTTGGATTTAGGATACCACTAGCGACATCTATTGGCGTGATTTAGAATTAATTTGCAATAGATGGCGCTTTTTGCTCAGTCAATTCAAATATATTTTATTGAAACATTTCCTAATGTTTTTATTGTGATTATTCTATTTTTTAATAGAATATTTTCAGTGTTCTGGAGATTGTTTTCATCATGGTTTTTATTAGTATTTGCTTTTTTTTAATGGGCGGCGAAACGGAACGTCTCGCGACATCTCTATGAATCGCGGCTGTCAGTTGAGCGGTCAAATCACTTTGGAATTTTGGTCGATCTTGCGCAACCGCAATTTTATTGTTTTCTGGGATGTAGTTCCCTGTGTTTCAAATCGTGGAATGCAGAATGCATCCACGATAATTTCTTAATATATTTTTAAAATGATCACACATGAGGTAAGTTCCCGTCGGAGAATTTATTTATTTTTCGTGATTGATAATTTTCGTATTCCAGTACGTGGTATTTCATGTAATCGTTTCTTTCAGAAATTCCCTAAATCGTATTCGGATGAGGGTATTGGGATGCTGAAAACTGCGAGTGAAGTTTAAATTAGCGAGCAGTTTTCGTGAGTATTTGTTTCCCATTGCGGTTTTTTTCATAACCTAATGCCACGTTCCACTTGTGATTCTGACACTCGTATTTTTCGTTTCAGATGCGGGATTTCACAATATTTTGTAGTTTAAACAATTTCATAATTTCATATTTCATATTTTACATTTTGATATTTCATATATTTTAATTTCTCTTCATTTCGTATCAAATATTTGTCCTTTCTAAACTGCTGATCTCTTCGCATTTCCTCCTTGTCATCAAACCTCTGTCTCTGCAAGAGTTTGAACGCTTACCTGTCAAAGAGATGCAAGAGCTTCATCTGGCACTGCGCGCTTGAGGCCGTGGAGGACGCTGCTTGTAACCTAAAAGTGTGCGAGACCCGTTGGACCCCGGAAGAAGAGAGGAACGTTCAGGGTAACGGCTTATAACCGCATGGCTTCCAAGGTACCCACTTTTCCATCCTTCAAGTAGGAGTCTTTCCGACCTGACATCGCGCAGTTATCTTAACTAGTAGAGTCTTTTAATATTTAGGCTGAGTTTTAAGAAATTTGTATTGGCAATAATATTCACCAAACCGAACCTAATTAACGACCCTGAATCCCTTGAGATTGGCACTATTGCAGTAGTTATTATAATATCGTAATTGTAACTATATAGGAGCATACGAGATAAAAATAAATTGTGTCAATTGAGAGGGAGCTGTTTTATTTACATTTTCTAATTTCACACAAGGAACGGTAACTTATATAAAGGATAGTGCCAGGGTCTGGACCAAGTGCTGCCCAGAATCAACCCATAGTGCATTTTGTTCCTCAGGCCTATACTAATGTGTAAACCGAAGCGCACTGCAATCTATCCCTGGAGTTAAGAGAAAAAAAGAGTTTTGTTTTGAAATATTTACATACAAAATATCATCGATATATACGTACTACGCATAAGATTTCATGATTTTGGCATTAAATAACACTCGCTATGTTGAATTTAACCATACTGCATCCGTACACCTTACTTTAGTGCGACTTAGACATTCTTTATAAGCGATCTAGCGCTGTTGCAATAGTTTGGTTAGTTGACAGAAATCATTATAATTTCCAAAATGAAGCAAGAAGTTTTAGTTCTCTATCCTTGCGAAAAATCAATTTATTGGTGTATTACAATCGATTATTGAAGTTATTGTAAGCTAAAACTTCTTAATTCGACTTCTTAAATTAATTTCGGTCAACTAACCAAACTACTGCAACAGCGCTTGATCGCTTATAAATAATGTCGAAGTCGTACTAAATTAAGGTGTACGGATGCAATATGGTTAAGTTCAACATAGCGAGTGTTATTTAATGCTAAAATCGCTAAATATTATGCGTAGTAGGTATACATCGATGATATTTTGTATGTAAATAATTCCAAACAAAACTCTTTTTTTCTCTTAACTCCAGGGATAGATTTCAGTGCGCTCCGGTATACAAATTAGTATTGGCCTGAGGAACAAAATGCACTATGGTTTCATTCTGGGCAGCACTTGGTCCAACTTCCATACATGGATTGGCACTGTCCTTTCTGCAATCCGGACAACCTCTTTTTCACGTGCAGACAACTCACCATCTTCTCAGTCGGCACCGGTGGCGGTTCAATTCCAGTCACCAAGCCGCCAGGAAAAAATCCTTTCTTGCAAAAACAAAGTCCCTCCTGTTGTCTGTGCGCTTACAACTTAAACTACGCGACAGATTTTAATACAGTTTTCAGCAATAGAAAGGTTTATTACCTATACTTACATTATACTCGTAATACATTTACAACCGAGCAATGACGGGGTGGGTCGCTAGTTAATTTATAAGATTTAATCATTTTTGATTGTTATAAGTACTTGATTATAATTAAGTACCTTTACCTACATAAAAATAACTACGTGAGCTACTTAAAATTATAACTGCTTATTTTACTAAATTGAGTCAAAGAAGCGAAAATTAGATTTGTACCTAATAATAGAACAGATACCCACTCAGTTGTAAGAAACACAGAATGTTGGAAAGTTAAAATGTAACTTTCCAGGAAGCGATCGCTTCTGGAAAACCTCGGGAGACGACAGTTGCTGGAAATGGGGTTAAAGTAGCTAAAACATATTTTTAACAAATTATTTGATGTTTCAGAAAAACATACCAAAGTATTATTACTAAGAATTACATTATAGTAACATAGATTATTGCTCTGAATATTACAGAAAAAATAGGATAGGTCTCATTCGTTTCGGGCTTTGGCCACAAATGAGCCGTTTTCTTTAGTGCCATATTTTTAATGTAAAATATCTAAGTTGCTTTGTAGGTATTATTTTTTACCTGGTACCTAAATAACGATCGAAATGATCGAATCAGAAATGAGGAGATCCGTAGGAAAACCAGAGTGACTGACATAGCTCGCAGAATCGCTAAAATCAAGTGGCAGTGGGCGGGGCACATAGCTCGAAGAGCTGATGGCCGCTGGGGCAGGAAAGTTCTTGAGTGGCGACCACGAGCCGGAAGACGTAGCGTGGGCTGGCCTCCCACTAGGTGGACCGACGATCTGGTCGCAGGAGGTGCCTGGATGCGAGCAGCGCAGGACCGGTCTTTGCGGAAATCCTTGGGGGAGGCCTTTGTCCAGCAGTGGACGTCTTTAAGCTGAAACGAACGAACCTAAATAATCATTATTTCTTTCTATAAAAATAAACAAACTAAAGTGGTCCTCATTTCGCAGATCCACACAAGAAATTAATGGCGGTAAATTATATAATTTGTACGTACAATTGTACGTCTCATGTTTGGTCGATCCATCACGCTCGGCTCAGACGGCAGATTTATTTCATACCACATGTACAACGCAAATGGATGTTATTGTTTATAAGTACGTGAGGGTAAGTGAATACTGTTTTATGGGTGTATCATTATGAAATGATGAACAAAAGGTTCCAAATGTGAACAGAACTTTATTGTGTTTCAGGCGTAATTAAATTACACAAAAAAGCTCGTAGAGACGATGGCCGTTGGGGTAGAAAAGTTCTCGAGTGGCGACCACGGGCTGGAAGACGTAGCGTGGGCAGGCCTCCTACTAGGTGGACCGACGATCAGGTGAAGGTCGCGGGAAGAGCCTGGATGCGGGCAGCGCAGGACCGTTCATTGTGGAAAACCTTGGAGGAGGCCTTTGTCCAGCAGTGGACGTCATTCGGCTGAAACGAACGAACAAAAAGTTTTTTGGTGCTCCTACGAGGAGCTGAGGGGGAGGGGAAGCTTGCAACTAGTTCTAAATTTATGTATCATTTTGAACAAACATCTTATATATGATTTTATATCGATTGCCCTAAGTCTAAAAACCACTAAGTTTTATTCTTAGGACTATCGTGGAGTTGTGGACTGCCATAGGCTAAATAATGATGAAGACTTTCTCAGATGAGAAATGAATGAGAAACGGATAGATATCCGTTAGGCATTTCACTATTATTTTCGCTGCGAAAATTGGCGTTGCTATCTCGACTGGAGGCGAAAAATACTCACAAAAGTGAACTCTAGATAACGGTTCTAGGCTCTATATTCCCGCACTAAGGTCTTAACTTGAACGCCCTCACACTACGTGACGCAAATGCTCACTAAAATTCATTTTAGGAGTAGGCATATGAATTTCGTCTCAACGCACTCTAGCGCCAAAGTAATACGGCGTTATAACTTCCCGAAGACCAATATCATAATGTACGCAAAGAGGTACAAATTGAGGGCACGCGGAGGCCCGCACCTCGTTAGCTGGAGTGAGTTTCGGTGTTCCTCATCGGGGCTACTCTAAGAGTGTTGGCATGCTGGCTTGTTGAGCGTTCCTATGCATGTCTGTGCAATGAACTAGTTCGTTCGTTCGTTCGTTTCAGCCAAATGACGTCCACTGCTGGACAAAACAATGAACTAGTACTTACTTGTAATAGTGGACGTCTTTAGTCGAGTAAAGAAATACTTTAGAAAGATATTAATTAACCAGCGTATATTTAGTATTTGAACACTATTTTCAAAGTCAAGTTTTATATAGATTTGACAATAACTACCGAAATTCTACTTTTATTTATGTCAACCTTTATCTACAATGAGTAAGCGCTCCTACACACGACGCCGCCACCGCGCCGCCGCCGCGCCGTCACCGCGCCCCTACACTGTTCATACGCACCGAGTAAAGCCCGCCGCCGCGCCGCCGCCGCGCCATCAAAGCATAATTTCGCCAGCGGCGCGGCGGCGGCGCGGCAGCGGGCTTCACGCGGCGCGTATAAACAGTGCAATGGCGCGGCCGCGGCGTCGTGTGCAGGAGCGCTAAAGTCTTCCGAGGTTAACGAGGATACGAGAGGCGTCTCATAAAATTTGACGGTGCATTTGAATAAGCCTAGGTGAAGAAAATACTTCATTTTTTTATCCAAAATGATATTCATCTTTTTGTAAAGCTTAAAAGTAAACTTTATTAACCGTTAATTTCTACGCCACCTTTCACACTTGGTGCATTAGCCTAGTAGATCAAACTCACTAACTTTAGTCCCATATAAGGCTAGCTATGAACAAAGTGGCAGTTTCATCACTTCACTCTCTCCCTTATTACATCGCACCCGCTCCCGCTGTCACGTGAAGTGTGTATACTGAGTGTCTCCATCTAACGATTTCTTCCCGTCATCCGAGGTAAACAAGGGTACGAGAGGCGTTTAATAAAATTGGATGGTGCATTCGAATATGCCTTGGTAGTTTTCGCTAGTGAAGAAAATACTTCATTCCTTTATCTAAGATTATATTCATCTTTTTTGAAGCTTATACTATAAACATTATTTATTGAGACGCTATTGACTTAAACCGTCAATTTCTACGCCACCTTTCACACTTGGTGCATCAACCTAGTAGATCAAACTCACTAACTTTAGTCCCATATAAGGCTAGCTATGAGCAAAATGACAGTTTCATCACTCCACTCTCTCCTTTATTACATCGTCGCACCCGCTCCCGCTGTCACGTGAAGTGTGTATACTGAGTGTCTCCATCTAACGATTTCTTCCCGTCATCCGAGGTAAACAAGGGTACGAGAGGCGTCTAATAAAATTGGATGGTGCATTCGAATATGCCTTGGTAGTTTTCGCTAGTGAAGAAAATACTTCATTCCTTTATCTAAGATTATATTCATCTTTTTTGAAGCTTATACTATAAACATTATTTATTGAGACGCTATCGACTTAAACTGTCAGTTTCTACGCTGACTTTTTCCGCACTTGGTTCATTAGCCTAGTAGATCAAACTCACTAACTTTAGTCCCATATAAGGCTAGCTATGAGCAAAATGACAGTTTCATCACTCCACTCTCTCCTTTATTACATCGTCGCACCCGCTCCCGCTGTCACGTGAAGTGTGTATACTGAGTGTCTCCATCTAACGATTTCTTCCCGTCATCCGAGGTAAACAAGGGTACGAGAGGCGTCTAATAAAATTGGATGGTGCATTCGAATATGCCTTGGTAGTTTTCGCTAGTGAAGAAAATACTTCATTCCTTTATCTAAGATTATATTCATCTTTTTTGAAGCTTATACTATAAACATTATTTATTGAGACGCTATCGACTTAAACTGTCAGTTTCTACGCTGACTTTTTCCGCACTTGGTTCATTAGCCTAGTAGATCAAACTCACTAACTTTAGTCCCATATAAGGCTAGCTATGAACAAAGTGGCAGTTTCATCACTTCACTCTCTCCCTTATTACATCGCACCCGCTCCCGCTGTCACGTGAAGTGTGTATACTGAATGTCTCCATCTAAGGATTTCTTCCCGTCATCCGAGTTTAACCGCGTGAAAATGGATACGAGAGGCTTCTAATAAAATTGGACGGTGCATATTTGAATAAGCCCAGGTAGTTTTCGCTGTTTGCGATATTTTCCCCGTGAAAAGGGAGTTTTTGTATGAATTATTGATAAGGTGTGTTGACTTGTTGTTAAGTCGTGAAGTGTCGCATTTTTCTTTGGACAGATAATGAGGGGGCTTAAATATTTTATACTAGCTGATGTCTGCGGTTTCGTATCGAGGATTTGAGTTGGTAAATAAGAACAGTACGATTGAATTCGGGGTTTTATCGTTTTGAATCTTTATGGAATTCAACGATCTCAGGTCTTTAATTTTGTACTAAGTAAACACATTAATTAGCGTTTTTATTTTATTGTTATCTATGAAGATTATTACATCGCTTAAAAGATCGCTCGTTACTAAAAATTACGTTAATAGATTTGTCTCCATGTAAATTAGTGTGGTTGAACATAACAATTATGTACACTTTGTATGAAAAACTAATTTCAAAATTGTTGAAGACTTCGAGTTCATCCTTCTTATACCATCAGTGCTTAAACTTTTTTTTTCTGTAAGTAACTGTTAACTTCACAAAATTCACTGAGTACCAATGAAAGCTTTCTCTTTAAATGTGAATAAACATGTTCAATACACAGTCGGACTGGCTATGTACTGTACAGTAAAAGGTTATTTTATATGCCAGGTACCAGTGGAAATGGACTTTGAAGTCCGCTAACGAACCACCATACTGGATCGATTACAGATAGCTCTTTTGGGAATATGGAAACGTCACTCAATCAATATACGTATATAATATGAACGTCATGGCTTTGCCATAACACAAGGATGAGTAGTTTTCCAATTTAATTCATACAGGGTGGAATTTTGTAATGCCACCTGGAGGTAAAGTCACTCTTAATACAGTAGATAGAAAATTTTACTCAAAGAAAACATTCTTTTATTTTTGAAGAACTTGTACAAACACCTACAAACTTGAAAGTCGGCATCCTTATAGGGTGTAGATATCCGCTTAGAACGGATTTTGCGAAACTCCACCCCTATGGGAGTTAAACGAGGTCCACGCGTACGAAGCCGCGGGAAGTCGCTAGTTATAATACTTTTAACTGTAAGGAGATTTTTACGGGACGGAGCAGGCATTTACTTTAAAAACTGGAAACGAATATTAAAACAAACAAAACTTATTTACTATGTACGTATTTTTGCTGTTAGCTTATTACAAACAAATCCACAATTTAATAGAGGTTCTATTTTATAATTCCACGAAATCTACTCACAGGAAATCTGTTTGTGGCGTGTTTGGAAATAGAGGATTATTTATAACTATTAATACGTTGAAATAAGGTCTATTTTCAGACTATTGTGAGAGAGAGTATTGAGTATTTGTACCCTATTAAAGCTTTTAGCAAACGGTTTCCATTCGATACTCAAACGCCTCTCCCTTTCACGAGGTTTTCCTCAAAGCGTAGGTACTTATGTTATTATTATGTTGCTCTGGTAGTTACTTTTTATTCATCTTAGTAAACATATACTTCAAAATCTTTAGTAAACATAGGTGCGCTTCGAGGAATAGTTTAGGTGCACTTCGAGGAATAGTTTAGGTGCGCTACATTAGGTACACCTCAAAATTGGTGCGCTTTGAGTAATACCTCTCTTTCTTACGTATAGGTACGAAAAGAAGAAAGAAACGGAGACATACCTAAATAAAGTTACTAGCAAAGAGATGGCTCCTAATACCTATTATTAAGCGTCAATCGTTGCCTGTCTAATTAAGTTTATTTAATACCTCAATTGAGGAGTGTCTTTTCAAAAGGGGATACCTACATTCTATCTTATTTTTCACAAAATGGGAAAAACTTATATGGGAAATATTTACAGACCTACCGAAAAGCATTATTTCTGTTATGAAACTATTTCATTACAGTGTTCTAACTACACTTTTTGCCAAAAAATATGACTTGTTACTTTAAAGTNTCAATTAATGTAACGTATTGTGCTCGCACTTAACAATCGCGGCATACATTTGCGCATAAAATATAATTTTGATTCAAATTAATAACACACATCATTCATACGGTTAGACCGCACTCGAAAATGTACGGCGAAATAATCATTACTCATGTTACTGTGAAGAGGTATTGTTGAGGGGGTTTAACACAGGTTTGTAAATCATGTTTATTGTTTTGTGATTTTTTTGGAAAGAAGGTGATGTATAAATAGGTTATTGCTCTATTATACAGTGTGTCCGGGCTTGTAGTGATCAAACTTTAAGGGCGTAATCTATGGACAATTTAATCGATGAAAATACTTCAAATTTGGGGCTTGACCCATTTCTCGCTAAATTACGAGGATTTAAGTTTTTAATTTTTAGTTTTCACCTCTTCCTTCAAAAACAAGTGAAAGCGTGGGTAGCTTAACACTAATAAGCAAAAATTTTATATCATTTAATAGCCAATAAAATTATCTATTAGCAGAAGTAGAAAACAGATACAAGTTTCATACATTTTAAGGGAGTAAGAATGGATTTAATTAGAAAAAAACATGACTTTATTCACTTCTTTTTCAGTTATTTTCCAACACAAGAAAAACCAGGTCGTTAAGGTATGTTTTATTTGCATTGTATTATTAGTATTTGAGCTATTCTACAAAACGAATGTAAATTTATTAGTCTACGTCTTTTAGTTTCGACGTAATTGTTGAACAATGATATCCCTTCCCAGCGGTTTCCATAGCGCACGCGACATGCGAAAATGCACTGCCTGAAAGAATCACACAACCTATTCCGATTACTATGGAAACCGCTGGGAAGGGGTATCTTTGTTCAACAATTACGTCGAAACTAATAGACGTAGACTAATAAATTTACATTCGTTTTGTAGAATAGCTCAAATACTAATAATACAATGCAAATAAAACATACCTTAACGACCTGGTTTTTCTTGTGTTGGAAAATAACTGAAAAAGAAGTGAATAAAGTCATGTTTTTTTCTAATTAAATCCATTCTTACTCCCTTAAAATGTATGAAACTTGTATCTGTTTTCTACTTCTGCTAATAGATAATTTTATTGGCTATTAAATGATATAAAATTTTTGCTTATTAGTGTTAAGCTACCCACGCTTTCACTTGTTTTTGAAGGAAGAGGTGAAAACTAAAAATTAAAAACTTAAATCCTCGTAATTTAGCGAGAAATGGGTCAAGCCCCAAATTTGAAGTATTTTCATCGATTAAATTGTCCATAGATTACGCCCTTAAAGTTTGATCACTACAAGCCCGGACACACTGTATAGCAATATTGCTCAGGAGTCAACAGCCGAACGGTGTTTGTACCCGAATCCAGTTTGGAGGTATTTAGTTTGATTAGCGTCGACAGCTGGACTATTATATAGGCATGTCTACTCCTAACACAAGCATTTTTAACTTACTAATTTTAAAACAAATTAATGTACCTACGAGTACATTATTTTTTACTGTCTAAACTCTACCTATATTCTAAGGTTACAGTTATTTGAATTTCCGACGACTGATGATTGCAAGTCTAAGAGCTCTTTCAAATAAAGGTTCGACCAAACCAACGAGTGCAGCCAGTATTGGTTTGATCGAACCTTGAGACATCTCAAAATGTCTAATTTGAAAGAGCCTTGAGAATTTTGTGGTGTTTTCGTGATTGAGGAGGAATTCCGTGTGCCTAGATGTCCTCTTGTACCTGTAAAGTGTCAGTACTACGTGCTATCACCTTTCTCTTGGACCAGGATATGACCTGATACCAGAGGAGACGACAAGAGAGACTTGGGCTCTCTGTTCTGGATGTGGGTGGCGTTGTATTCTTTAATAGTAATAAGATGTAATAAATATTAGAAATGGACCGAGGGTGGAGATTAATGAAATAACTTTGACTAAAGTTTTGATATTTGACGGCTTAATTTCGTTTCACGTAATTTTGTGATGACTAATTTTTAATCTTAAGTAGCTAAAACATAGGCATAGGTGTACGAGACGAATTCATATAAACAGCAAGTCTTACCCACCTTTTGAAAGTCAGATCATTAGAAATTACAATGTCAATGATAAGCTAGCAAAGGTTTTCTTTTGGTGAATGAATATTTCATAATGAATATCATTTCTTAAGTTCGGCTGATGATAATTTTTATACATTCGATAAGTAGGTAATACTCGTATTACAGACTTTTTGGGACAGACCAAATTGTATGTGGGCAAAATAAAGTAATTTTATTTAACGGCTACTGGCTATATTTATCGGTTTAAGGCTGACTTGCACCACCTTTCTTTTTGTATGGTTTTTGACAGATTTTTGACGTTTGTCAAAGTTAAAGTAAGATGCTGCAACTCAGCCTGATTCTTGTAACTATGTGTAGCTTTTGGTTTGCTTATAAATCTATACTTATAATAAATCTGTAGAGAGGACAATTCTGTACATGAAATATATTTTCAAAATAACTATCAGGGGGTGATTAGTGATCGATACTGATGCCAAAAATGCAATCAGTAAAATTTTTGTCTGTCTGTCTGTCCGTCTGTCTGTCTGTCTGTCTGTATGTTCCTTATAGAAAAAAAAACTACTTGACGGATTTTAACGAAACTTGGTACAATTATTCTTCATACTCCTAGGCAGGTTATAGTATACTTAGGAATTCCCACAGGAACGGGAATTAGCGGGAAAATCATTTTGTATGAAAAATCTAAACTGCTTAAGTTAGACGCTTGAAATTTGGCATGCAGGTACCTTAGTACACGTAAAGCTTAGTTGCAACAGGATATTGCAAAATTCCCACGGAAACGGGAGTTAGCGGGAAAAAACATTTGTATGAAAAAATATAAACCGCGTAAGATAGATGAAGGGGGTAAAACGGGATCCACGTGTACGAAGTCGCGGGCGGCCGCTAGTAAAAAAATAAACTAGTAAATAAAAAATAATCTCTCACATTAATGTAACTCAAAATTATTAAAAAGTGTTTTGCATAAACTTTTAAGCTCCCTTTAAAAGCAGTATAACCAGGCAAAATATTATAATCTTGTCTGCTGAAGTTAGCCAAGAAACTTCCTGGGAGCGGCTTTAACGATATAATTTGATCCATTAATTCTAGTTTGCAGCCGGAGTTTGCTTCTAAAATGGGGCATGTACATACTGTTCAGTTATGTAACGTTCAGTGAAATAGAATTTCTAACAAATGTTGTAATTGTTAATAATATATTCGATGCCATGAAGTCATGGTGCGTAATTAATAACTGATGATACCAAAATATTATCTATGATAACTATACACTTTTCTATCGCGAGTGTCTGTTGAAAATTTGCTGCCTTAGATTAGTTGTATGTTAAAATAGTCTAGTTAGCTCTGAAGTCTCCACGGTATCAGATCGTATCTCTTTAAATGTTCAGGTGGGCATTCTTGGATGGCTCAAACTTAGAGTGCAAGACGTACGGTTTTGTTCCCGATAAAGCACATGACGTCGTGCCCTGTGTGCCCAAACGACTAACTGACTAACTACGACTAAAAGGCTAACTGACAAAGCCACTCTTGTAGCGGAGTTTTGAGCTGACACTGTATAGGTTTGTTGTCGATAGGACAAGAAGAAGAATGTAGAGTCAATTGGACTATTATTTCTTTTCAAAAAATAACGTTGATTCATGTCTAAACATTTATTCATAATAAACACATAAAACGATTTTGCTCTATTTCATTTCATGCCGCATACCTACGAATTTTGTGAGTAAAAGTATACGTAAAAAATAAAATCAAAAATCCCAAGTCAACATAAAAAACCTTGAACGAACATCAACTGAGAAGCTGTAAAGTTATACGAGTACGTCCATGTTATAAAACGTGTATTTACCTCACTTAAATCATATAAGGCTTCAAAGGAGGCTCATGTAAAGAAATGGGAGAAAAGATAAAAGAGGTCGTGGATATGAAACGATCTCGGATTTCAGTGTTTTGGCGAAAAGATTTATACACGGATTAGATTTGAGATGTGTTAGGTTTTTCACTTTTGTAGCGGATTATTTTTGGGCATTTTTGGAAAAGGGATAAGCTTAACCAATAAAAGGCTGGTCTGAATAAATGTTCTAAACAGCTGAAAAATTTCTACTATCAAAATTACACCAAATATAAAATTACTAAGAAATCAAACTACAAAATGACTCTGTTTATGAGCTACAAAATAATAATTACTTATTTTGATGACTCACAGACACTCTCACAGTCTCTATGTTGTAGGTATTTAGCTGGAATACTACAGCTGTTTTCTAAAGTAACAAATTGTAAAAGCACTTGAAATTACATTAGAATGGATACAAATTTCTCCCAATACAGATGTTCATTGGAAGTGTCAATGGTAGGAACAAATCCTGGAAACATGGGAATCGGTTTTGGGTCCTAACGCGTTAAAGGTTGACCAAGTTCTGAAGATGCATACAATCTTTAAGCCACACAATTGATAGAGTATTCAGCAAAGGTTTTGAATAAGAATGATTAAGAACAGATGTAATATGTGTCAGTTAAATGGCAGTTCATTCTCTGGTATCCAAGTGTGTGCAGGAAAAAGAAGTGGAATAACTTAGATTTTCTGCGGCGGCGCTGCTCGCAAACTCTGATTCTGGACTACATGCAGATACACTGCATATTTTCTAAACAAAATAAAATAAATAAATAAAATATAACCAAGTAGGAACACCAGTAGATATGTGCTGTGTCAGGTAAGTATCTAAACTTAAAGAAATTGTAAAAAAAAGGTCACAGACTCTAAATGAAGGGCTCAATCGGTGGTTAACCCAGATCGGGAATCGGCCAGGGTGGAGTCGAGCCAGTCTTATTACCTACAGATTCACTGGTTCGGTTTTTATTGGCAGTCAAGCTGTAGATCCTGGCTACACAGGAATTTCAGCGTTGGGAATAGTCCCGTACCTACAACGCGCGACCTCAATACCTATAGCGGTTACTGGACTGTGTGTAGCCACATGCCATATGTCAGACACATGGTGGTACACTATTTAAAGAAGAGGACAAGCAAAAGTCTCAGTCGGCCGGCCTCATTACGGCGCCGCGACCGCAGCGCCTAATATTTTCTGCGGCGGCGTGCGTGCCGCTCGCAAACTCGATTACTGGACTCTATGTGAATGTAGCCAAGTAAGAATAAGAGTAGACATTTTAAGCTGTGTCTCACACGAAATTTTGAAGAATAAGGTGACAAACAAAGGTCTCAGTCGTCGGTCAACTCGAGCCGGCCTCATTACGGCGCCGCGACCGCAGCGCCCAATAGATTCTGCGGCGGCGTGCGTGCCGCTCGCAAACTCGATTACTGGACTACAGTCTACATCTGTTCTTTGACGAGTTTTAAATTATTTTAATGGAAGCGTTTGAATGTGTAATTGTTTTCATTTATTTGTTACCACACGTTTAGTAGGTTAGAAAAAAATATGAAAAAAGTTGGTATTTGAGACAAAAATATCAATCATCGCTTGACGTGCTCTACGAAGTCAGGAATGAATTTATATTATTTTCTTTAATTAAGATTATTTTTTAAGACAGTGGAGTCGATGTAATATTATTATAGGCGAAACCGCGGGTTGACAAAAGCTGATGTTGTGTTTAAGCTTCCTCAGTAAATAGTATACCTACTTAGCAAAGAAAGAACTTTAATATGATAAAATATAAGACAATTATAAAACATCAGAATCCTCATTTTATTCTTCATGTAAAAGTCGTTGAAAAATTTACAGGACCTAATTGACACGAGTCGTTCTTTAAATTGGTAATTGTTTCTAATCTTAAAAGAACCTACCTGCTACATCGAAACCGAATTAAACATACAAATGGCCGCGATCTGTCTCAGTTCAAGTGATCGAAAATCCAATTTGTCTGAGAATGTTAATTTGGACTGACGGCTACAATTCAAAGGTGTCTAATATGCAAACCGTATTAGATTTCTGAGAAATCACGCCATCGCTCAGAGCATGGTGTTTTGTTTCTTAGCTTACGTAGATTCAATTAAACGCAGAGGCTGTACAGTCGAGCACATAAGATTATAATACGTCTTTGTGATAAAGTCGCATGTGTAACTTACGCCCGTATTCACAAACAATGAAGTGAAGCAGCAAATCGAACGCACAGTGTTGAATAGAGCTCTGTGATTGTTTTGTGTGTCACCCTGTGCGTCCACGCGCACTATGAGACCTCACAGTAATGTTTGTGAATACGGGCGTTTACCTTGCTGTGCTGTAGTCCTTGCAATAGGTATAGCTACTACGACATGTGCTTTAGAGTGCCTTAAAATCTCGTTATTACATAAGATCATCGGTAAACATTGTTAGGAGCCTGCCAATACTACGTCTTCCGGCGTTCTGATCTATTTTCCAAAAAAAAAATGTTCTTTATTGACAACCGATCTCATACTAACTCTTCATATCAATATCAAGTTGAATCAAGAAGAAAATAAATCTAAAAATATTTTACCGTGAATTCTTAATATTAACATGATAAATTTCCAAGAACAATCACAAGAGATACTGAAAATAATTCCTGAATTTATGAACGGAGGTTATAAAAGTACTAACAAAAGATGAACAGACGATGACTCATCAATTTAAACGTTCTTAAGTGATCGTAATACGAGCTATTTTACAATTAAAATGTACAGTATTTTGTGATTCCGACTGTACATTGTACAGCGAACGATCCCCCATTATTATATTTTCCTTTTAAAAACACGGCGTTTCATAAAAGACCGTAAGTTTTTTTTGTACAATATTTCAATAAAACATCAAAGGGAGTTTTAGCAAATAAGGCGAAAAAAAATACATCCCTAAATTTATTCCTGTATTTTCCGGGACTACTCTAATGTTAGTATAACACGTCCGTTTGTACAGTCAGTTATATTTTAATCAAAAGAGACGTTCTGACGATGATGTTAAGCTAGCAGTTTTTATTTAAAAAAATGGCCAATTGCGTGTCATGCCACGAGCAGTGTAGGGTTCCGTAGTTGTCCTTCGTTACCACAATATACGTATTTCAGAAGCAAGTCACTTTTAAAATTTTCTTCTAAGGATTTTTATTAGGTATGAAATTTTATAATACATGAGTAAAACGACTATCACTCTTAACTAACTGATATATCTTAACCGCTATAGTTTTCCTTGAAAGTTCATAAAAAGCAATATTATCACGAATTTTTCCAGATTTTTCAAGCCAACAGTTTAGTTTTTAGAGGGAGGGACGCCCTACTCGAACGAAAATTGGCACTTTAAACTTTAACATTTTGCAAACGGATCCCTAAATCGAAAAATGGTCTTAAAAACCCCTAAGCCATTTTAAAAGACCTATCCAACGATACCCCACACGATGGGGTAGAAGATGAAAAAAAATCATCCCCACTTTACATGTAGGGGAGCTACGCTAAAAAAATTTTCTTTTCAAAATTTTATTATACCGTTTTGTCGGCGTGATCAATATACATACCTCCACAAAATTACAGCTCTCTAGTGCCAGTAGTTTCCAAGCCAAACCTCGGACAGACAGATAGACAGACATATCGAAATTATAAGGGTTCCTTGTCAGGACTACGGAACCCTAAAAAATTGAATAAGTAGATAATTTATTTTTTATTTAATATCACGGACGATATTTATCGTTTGACCCTGGCTAGCTTTCTATGCATGCCGAAGGCTTCATCTGACATCTGAATCTCATTAATTAAAAGCCTATAAGCTTGCAAGTCTTCGCATTAAAAACGTTACAATTATCACCAAATGAAAAGAAAACTAAGCAAGTAATCTTTCTGCGACATGACCTCCTCGCAGAAGTGGAGCACCGCATGCCATGCATCTGGGCTCTCTAGCATACGAGGCAGGATGGCCCGTAAGGAGAGATCTTGTCCTACCTGTTCCACGAGGATTTCGCGCTCTGCCACCCAAGCTTGGCACACTTCGAGTGTATGCTGCGTACTACAGTATCCTAATTTACAATTCTTTAAGACTCGAGTACTCATATGCCCGTTGTAATGAGTTATTCAAGATTTTCTCTGCGTCTTACTTAATAAGCAACATAAGAAATCATTACTAAAGGAAAAACAATTTTATTTATTTACGAGTAAAGAAAATGGTTTTCCTTAAATGTAAAGAAAACTGTTTTCCTAAAAAATTGTTTTGATCGATGTGTACCTAAATATGTTACAGTACCTCAAGTTTCCAACTTAGGTCTCCTAATTTAACAATCTTCTAGAAAGAACATCGTCATATCGCCCTAAATATTGTATGTGACAATAGTGACATTGCTACTTTCTCACAACTGACACAAACCGAAGCCAGGTGATATACGCCCGTATTCACAAACGATGCTTGCTTAATTGAAGCAGCAAATCGAACACACAGCATTGAATATAGAGTTCTGTGATTGGTTCGTGTGTCAACCTGTGCTTCCACGCGCACTGTGAGACCTCATAGTAAGGTTTGTGAATATGGGCGATACCGACACGTTTGGAGGCAGTCCAGCAATGGCCTGCTATAGGCTGATAATGGTGATGATCGAATTTTTCTCACAGCTAATAAGCCTTTCTCACTACTTCAACTCCTGCTTGACCAGGATCTGCGTTGATTTAGTTACTATACAGGGTGGAAACGATAAGTTATCTCACTCGATTATTTCTAAACTATACAAGATATCCAAAAACTGGTTACTGATCCTGAAAGTGCTTTACGAGTTCTATCCAACGGTACCAATAATAGGTTACAAAATAAACTGAATCTGTCTGAAAATTCAATGTTTCCAGCCTCCATACATTTAGTAAAACCACACTAAATGAAAAACCATACAAGATATCTAAAAACAGGTTATTGATCCTGAAAATGCTTCACGAGCTCTATCCAACAGTACCAATAATAAGTAATAAAATAAACTGGATCTATCCGAAAATTCAATGTTTCCAGCTTCCATATATTTAGTACTGCCACAGTAATGACACTCATGTCTTGATAATATTATAGCAAGTAAAGCCTTAAATGAATGTTTTCCATGAATAATTTTAAATAACAGTGCAATTTACGAGTTAGTTTTAAGTGTTTATTTTTTAAAATAAAAAAATTTTACACTTATATTATGTGTCTGGATTACTGGCATACATTTAGTATGGAGGCTGAAAACATTGAATTTTCGGATAGATCAAGTTAATTCTGTAACCCATTATTGATATCGTTTGAAAGAGCTCGTGAAGCACTTTCAGGATCAGTAATCAGTTTTTCGATATCTTGTACAGTTTAGAAATAATCGAGTGAGATCACTTATCGTTTCCACCCTCTATACTCGCCTTTTCTAAAGAGCTTAAAATAAACCCTAATGCCAATACTTTGTCCACCACCACCAATTCTAATAAAGGGTGTCAAACAAACTTACAGAAGTGCACTCTTGAGATACCTAATCTCCAGCGCTGGCCATATTTCGCCACTCAAAATTAAGATTAATTGTAGTTGACAATAGTTTGAGGTGGGTAGCTGATAATGAAGACCCTCGTTATTGTGACGTCAAAACTTGAACAACAATACAAACAATGGATTTGGCCAGTGGTTCTCAATTGGCTCGTGCGAGTTTTTTTTGTATTTTATCCACAAAGAGGAAGCTCTTGGCCCGTATCTCACCTGATGGTAAGTGATGATCAGGCTGAAGGTGGAAGTGAGCTTCACCCGGAATCCTCAACCACGGAGGAACTGGCTATCTTACCTCTAACTGCCGGAGCACAACAATGCTGTTAACATTGTTGTTATGGCGACAGACTTAGGTAAGATGGTGGTAGCTAGCCAGGCAGACTTAGAACAAGCCCTACCACCAACCAAACCGAACATAAAAATCTGCACCCACTGGGAATCGAACCCGAGACCTCTGCGTCTGAAGCAGGTGGTCTTACCACTAGACCATAGAAGCGGTTAAAGCCCTCTAAAGTAAGCCCTACAATAGTAGACCGGAATCCAGGAAGACGAAGGTCGTCAGGTGAAGCTCTACATAATTGCTTCCTTATCAAGTGCTGAGAATTTCAATTATGAATAAGTTTGTTTAACTGACATGTTCTTAACGGTTTATGTAGTTTAAATAATATAGTGGTTCTTGATGGCCTGAATGCTAAAATGTAATCTTAAATTGCATCGTTAATGAACTCTATATTTGATTTATTGTGATGTGCTGCTGTTGAATTCAGAGTTATGTCTAAGTAACGTTCGCTGCCTTCTTTTTTTTCTTATTCCTCAATATTTTTTGGTGCCTTCAGGTGAACCATTTCATAAAATTTACAAATTAAGAGCGAAGTAGTACTCCTTTAGTTTTGGAACCAGTGATCCAACGCTTTGTTTAAACTACTCCCGTAGTGCGAACACCTATCCATTGTACCTTCAGAGTGGACACTGGAATGCTTTTGTATAATGAATGGCATAAAGTTAAAGACCTCTATAATTTCATACCGCATATTTAACATTAAATGTTAAAGTTAGATAGCAACACGTATCTTTATTTGGACTAGTTTGAGTATTCAAGTGTCTTAACTTGTTTAAATATCAAGTTCAATAACACTTTTGTTTTAAAAGTAAAGAAAACGACAGTGTTAATAAAGCAAGGCAAGGCAATGTAGCATAGGGCATAATTTTAAACTTATTTAAAAGGAAAATAATGGCTAAAAACTTTACAGTGATTTATAAAGATAATTTAAATTCTCAATGTTATGTAAGAATCCTGTAGCGGGTCGTAAACATCACTTTGTTACTTGCCCTTAAATCCTGCCGAGGCAAATTTTACGATTCAACACATTATGAAAAAACCTTCCTTACGTTTTAAAAATGTATCCTACATACAAACTTATGTGATAACACGCTAATTCCGTATTCACCTTAATAAACTCGCGTCGTATAAAATCTAACCTAGTAAACATACGGGAAAGACCTTTTTTATTACTCGAGCTCAGTTCATTTCTTATGCATAGCATCTTGCGACGATACCGTCTCGAGTGGGTACGGACTTAATATTCCATAACTAAGGAGTTTATGACGAGCCCCACTTAACAGCGGGGCGACGACACAGCTTAAAATTACCCCCTCGAAAAGTTTTGGAATCTGTGTGTTTTATAACACTGGAGAATACGATTCTCTACACTGTGGCCGCATGGAAATCTCAAGCTATAGGGATGTGAATGGTTTGTATAGAGGCAGTTAACAGTATGCCTCTCTCAATAGAGTTAGTTTGGTGGTCTAACACTTCGGTTGTTAACAGTAATTGCCGGGGCTTATTGGTGGCGTGTAATAAACTCGATTTAGCATGAATGTAAGGTGACTGAGACGCTGTAATTTAATTGAATGATATTTCAAGTGAATGCATACTGTTGTGAATACAGATTCAAGTGAATTGGTGACATTATGTTGTACGTACCTACCTATATTAGTTGTCAGTTTCCATCTTGATTTGAATACTTTTATAGATACATCAGTTATAGATACTGTCAAAACTGTTAATGCGACCTCTTAGTTCAAGCTTAGCTTGTCTTGGATCTAGTATAGAATTTCAGAAATATTTAGGGATTTACCCAACCGCCGCTACCAACCGGGCAACATGGAAAGCAGTGGACGTCCTATGGCTGAGATGATGATAATGTTAAGGATTTCTGGGAAAACTGTATGAAACGGTTATTAGTTTTTTCATCCAAATCTTTACATCCAAATGTTCTGAAAGCAACACTTCTTGAATTGCGCTTGCTTATTTATTTGTTCATCTCAGTGCAATGAGAAATTCAAGCACATTGTCTCAAGAACCCAAACCGACATTAGAGTTTGTTTCCACTATACATGTCTGGTCTAAATGTTTTTTGTATTGCATCCGTGACTCTATGCAGTTTCCTAGATTTATCGACCATTTTAGTTAACGATCAGTTATCACGTAAGAGTTGTGTTTGTGGACTATATCAAACAGTTTTCTTTTACAAGGCGTACCTACTGCAAAGGAGTGATGTCCCCTGTTCTTTCCTAGTCTTCAGGAGACTAGTGAACACACGTTCTACCAAAGATCTGCATCTGTACCCTTCAGGCGAGACTAATTTAAAGAGCAAATCTATTTTTTACGCAGAACAGGGATTACTTCATTTCCAGATATTGAGGAAAGAGAGCAAAAGTAAAAAAGTTTTGCTTCATGACAATTTTAAGATTTTTAACGTCCGATTTTTAATCGTATCAAAGATAAAAAGACAATGGAAATGCAGTGCCCTCTTTTGAAAAGTATACAAATATTTTGCCTCCGTACGCGACGAGACTCTTCAGCGCGGTTTATTGTTTAGTGGATGTTGGTTTTAGGTTCGGTTCTCTTTTGGGTCTGCTCTCGAAAAGGATATTACTACTTGGAATAGAGTTATGTAACATTCTGCATTTGAGTCTTAATATTCTGCACAAGTAATTACAAAACATAGCCCTCCTTCTGGTGCGGTCGAGTAATTAGAATGAATGGCGTAAGAGTGACCAAAATCAATTTAGTTACTTCAAAAGATCATTCAAATTTTCAAGAGCTAATAAAGATAATAATATTTCGTATATTATGCACAGACTAGAAAATGAGGTTTTTTCTTTGGATTTTTAACTCTTTGTCTTGATTAAAGACAAAATAATTGAGGTAGCTGAACTTTACATTTAAAACAGTTGATGGGTGATTGTACCTTTACATTGAAGAATTTTAAGTCTCATTAATTGAATCCAATGAGTTGGTAGTGGAAAATAGCGTAGTGATTAAAGAATTATATTTTAAGAAGCACTTATTATAAGTTGTTCAATAAAAGAAGGAATCATTTGAATTTTAAACGTTTATTAAAATAATAATATCCTACTAATGAACAAAAGGCAATGTTGGCTTATGAACTAGATTTGCTTTGAAAATAATAATAAAAATTTCAACGTGTTTTGAGTTTCAATAAGTCTATCTAATTCCAAATATTAAACAAATAATATGGCATTTTATCGCTATCGCTTCGCTGTATCTCTAAGTTAAAACTTAAAAGTTCTTATACATAGAAGTATTGTATTAATTTTCTTGCTTGCTTGTATACCTTTCTGTCAAATATAAAGTTTTCTATTCTACTCGTATTGTATTCTTCATTAACTAATACCTATTCATAACAGAATACGTCATATTTTTTTTATCCACAATGAGGAAGCCCTTGGCCTGTATCTCACCTGATGGTAAGTGACGGTCAGGCCGAAGGTGGAAGCGAGCTCCACCCGGAATCCTCAACCACGGAGGAACTGGCTATCTTACCTGTAACTGCCGGAACACAATAATGCTGTTAACATTGTTGTTATTGATTATTGCGTCAGACTTAGGTAAGATGGTGGTAGCTAGCCAGGCGGACTTAGAACAAGCCCTACCACCAACCAAACCGAACAGAAAAATCTGCCTCACTGGGAATTGAAATATACCTTGATATATCAATGTCGTATAGTAAATCAACTATAAAACAGATAATCTAAATTACCACATTACATTTAGGATAAGGCTACCAAAACGAACTAGTATTTCATTAATAAGCTATTAACCTAAAAGACTTAGCAGCCTGATACAAGCGGGAGACCACTAGTCAGACAAAAAGACTTAGATTTGAGGTTCTACTATCAACTTTTATAGCATTTTGGATTACCATTTTTCAGTCTAGGGTGGTACATAACATCACGTCAATCTTAACACTGCGATGCCACAGTTGTTCATGTACAGCATTTGTAGTTGTATTAGGTGCTATTTTGAACTACAATGTTTAATCGATGTGCTGTCGACTGTACAATATATTATGCTTAACCTGTAAGTGCCTATTCACAATATTGCCTTAGAGAGGTGACGGCTTATAAGAGATGACGGCATGTCAAGCTGAATTCCGTAATATTTTGTATTCTGTATTTTAATATTATGTTTTACTAAGAAAGTAAGTCTGAAAACGAGCACATTTTATTTGTACTCAATTATGAGCTACATAATTTATGTGTTAATTGAAACTGTGTTAAACCTAAAACTAATCACTTCTTTCAATTGGAAAGCCTTATTTTTATAATTTTCTAGTCTTTTTTCAGTAATCATAAGAGTAGGCGCACACCATTGAATTTTAGTTGGCCGATAGTTGTGCCCGATTTTAAATTGTATGAAGAATCGGCCAAATCGAATCGGCGTAGTGTGCGCACTCCCATACATGCCCATACTGATCAACTGCCCGACTAAACTATCGGCCGACGAAAAATCAACGGTGTGCGCCTACTCTAAGGGATCTCAGGGATCATGAAACCGCCGGCCGTCTTATATTATTACACCTGGCTCTCTAAGTACCTATACCTCTTAAATACGTTTTATTTTTGTATGGACATAATATTTATTTCATAGAAATATATTCTTCCTCTCTTTCCTTCTTCCTTGGAATCTTTGAAGGGTTAATTTGGATATCTTCCAACAGTAACCATTAACGTTTTGAATCTTAACTTCACAAACAGAATCGGGAAGTCCGTAATAGGTCCCTTGGAGTTACAACACTCTAATTGAGACCTAATTATACTACACCGCAGAGTTAATGGAGTACGGCAGGACCTAGTAATTCCCTTAGGATGGAATTGTATTCTGCAAAGTGCGTTACAAATACCACATAAACGGTAATGAGGATAGACGGTAAGGTAATTAGATGGGAATTACATTCTTTGTGTTAAGTTTGTAAGATTATTTCTTGGTCAAAACAATATGAAATGTTCATGATTTTTTTTATTTACAACGAGGAAGCTCTTGGCCTGTATCTCACCTGATGGTAAGTGATGATCGATCAGGCCGAAGGTGGAAGCGAGCTTCACCCTGAATCCTATACCACGGAGGAACTGGCTATGTTACCTCTAACAGCCGGAACACAATAATGCTGTTAACATTGTTGTTACAGGGTGACAGATTTAGGTAAGATGGTGGTAGCTAGCCAGGCGGACTTAGAATAAGCCCTACCACCAACCAAACCAAACAGAAAAATCTGCCCTCACTAGCAATCGAACCCTGGACCTCTGCGTCTGAAGCAGGTGGTTTTACCACTAGAACACATAGGCGGTTTAGTTTTTTGCAGTTAATATCTAAATAGTTAAGTTACACATCCTAATATCTAAATAAATACATATTATTGTAATTGTATCATTGTTAAAGTTACGTAAAAGTGGGCCATCCCTGTGCAAGCAAAGGAATATCGCTTAAAATCACCTGACTTTGACTTTGTGGACTCCAAACATTGTCTATACTTAAAAAGGTCGATTCACACAATATCAGTGTGAAGTCACAGTTCCGATACAGTGTAATTTATTTAACATATTCTGACTGAGCTGTAGTTAGGTTATCTTTATAGAGTAAGAAACTTGGCTCTACATGAGCTCCGATAGGTTTTTCACAGTACGAGCCATACGGTTTGTCTTGGCAACATTTTAATAATTCCCAAGCGCATATTTATTTCAATAAAAATGAGAGATGTGAGTCGCATCTTACTTTTAACAACAACATTTCAATACATTTTACTGGCCTAGTTGCATCTTTATACAAAATTCAAAATACCCGACTACCCAATTTACCCCGTGACTAGTTACAGCTAAAAGTGCACAAGTTACAGCCGAAAGTGAAGGAATTTTTCCGCTCATTTTACAACTTCTGTGTACGGGGCCACTTAACTCGGTAGTTTATGCGGACTTTTACCGCGACCAACTTGGCGCACTTTGCCCGGCTGTGGCAAAGATTAGCTCAAGATGCAACCACAAAGTAGAATGGTTCAGTGCTTGTAGTCATTGTAAAACAATTATATTATTTCGTTTACATTAAGGTCACATTTGCCTTGAGTGGTTCAGGCGCTTAAGAATAAAGATATGGAAGTGATAGTACCTACACATTTAAAAAAAAAATATCCTTGGACATTTTTACACTGCGCCGGTAGTCCCAAACTAAGCAAAGCTTGTACTATGGGTACTAGACAACGGATATAAACATACTTAAATACTTTATTTTTAAATACATACATAGAAAACACCCAGACCCGTCTCAGAAATTAAAATTCATCATTTCAATTTCTGCCCGGCCGGGAATCGAACCCGGGACCTCTCGGCATAGTAGTCCGTTCTGAACCACTACACCAAACGGTCAACTATTTTTCATTATCATTCACTTGAATTCACTTTGGGCAAAATAAAGCCATTGAAACAATAAAACGTTTTGTAGAAATCAAATCCAATTTCAATTCTAATTCTACTGGTCTATAATCTGGAGTGTACATACTCATTACTGTGTATACTGTGTTGTGTCCAACTAGGTTGGGTGATAACAAATTATTTATACCAGTTTTGCTATGCTGTTTCAGGATACGTATAATTCGGGACTGACGGTTAGCTTTGTGAAATAAACAGCATGCTAGGTTTAGCAGAGACAGTGCTAGAGCTGTGTAAATGTATGAATAAAAGTTTGTTTCTTATTATTGGACGGAATGTGTTTTTTTTTGTACATGCGTAACAAAAGAAAATATTATTATGACAATAGATAGTTTTACTTTAGTTTCCTCAGAAAATTAAGAAGGTTTGGTATGTAAACTTTAGTTTATACTTCTCTATCACTATCTTCATTATACTTCATCACCAGTCCATCTTCCAATTTCAACCACAAGTTATTATTACGATCTTAGGTTATCCATTCTGGCATGGCGGGTGCTTTCGGGACGTACCGGAAAACGCAGCATGCGACGTCCACCTACAAGGTGGACCGACGACATCGTATAGGTAGCAGGGAAGCGCTGGACGCAGGCTGCTACCAATCGATCAACGTGGAAAGTATTGGGGGAGGCCTTTGTTCAGCAGTGGACGTTCTATGGCTGAAATGATGAATCGGGTGCTTTTTCCCTTTGGATCATTTACCAAAAATCCGATTTCGAAGCTGGCCTGTGCCAACCAACGCATGATATGATAACCAACCCTTACCACGAGGGATTAACGTTTAAAAAAATCATTTTCCGCCAACTAAAAGGCCTCTCACTGGTCTTCCAGCCCTTGATCACCACTCGAAACCTTTCTTTCCTATCATTACCAACCCTAAACTGCCTGTGTGTTGTGGTTGGATCGGAAGTGTTGTGGTTGGATCAGCCGCATGCCGAGCGCTGTGAACTAAAATTTGTAAAGGAAATACCCGGCCTTACCTGGAATTTTAGCAAGTAACCTGTGATAAAATACTCTGTAAAAGCTAAATCTTCGTGGAAATTGGTTAGTTGACACCAATTAATTGACATACTTTATTAGTTTTTTATGACGCTTTTTTCCTATCGATATTGTGAGGCAATACGAGTAAGAAAATAATGATGGCCAGGTCTTTACTTTATAGGGTCATTGAATGTGACATTATTATGAGCAACTGGTATGGAAAAAAGATTTTGAGTTCTTGCACTACCAGTGGTAGGTATGAAATGAGAAATGGCTTAGCAACTCACTTGAATCCCATTTGGCATTTATTATTTTAAACAATATTGAGAATTCAGCCATCTTGCGTCGTCGATGTAGATAATTTAGTAAAGACATAATATTTTGTTTTGTGAAAGTAGGTACCTACCTACTTACTCGCATAAGGACACAAAACGTAAAATACGTTTTGTTTCGTTTATAGTTTAGTTATAGAATTATTTATGATACAAGGCATCAAGATCATGTTTCAGAGATAAAAACATACCTACTTATAAGGTTATAAAAACACAAAAATAAAACCTTTCCATAAACACACAAAATGCCTACTAACATCACCACAGAAATCAAATAAATGCTTACGAATATCGTAAAACAAAAAACATCTCAATTTGCTAAAGAACGCAATAAAATGACACCAGCAAAGATTGGATGGACAGACAAAATGGTTGAATAGAAGCCGCAGTCACAACACCAAGGAAAATATATTTCATGCTGTCAAGGTACTAATCGATCAAGAGACACCTGGATGTTCATTTCTGATTTACCTTTCTGAGGAAGAGAGGAAGGATGCTTTCTAACTCAGATATACTCTACACAGTTGTTAAAAATACTTTATTTTTAAGGATAGATTAGTTTAAAAATTATCATCGTGCTTCGGAAGAAAGGCAAACATCTATCGGTTTTTCAACTTCTTATTTAAGCTCACGTTTCAAGTACACTACATTATTTTGATATAAGTGGGACTTCACTGACCACTGATCAATCATTCCTTCCCAAAATCCGCAAATCTCTACAAATATGTAGAAAAATGTAACAGTCTTTTAATTTAAGTTGTCTGTGATCTCTAACAGCGGTAGTAAAACTTCTTCGCCCCAATGGACAATGTTGCCCATGGGACACCACTCACACCACTCACGATATGATTTCCATAATACATAGATACATAGTCTCACACAATGTATCAGGTTGGATACAGTGTTAGGTGTGATGCAAAACTTTTACGATGACTTTACATAATGGGAAAAGTTTTTACTCCTACGTAATAGGTACTAGGAGCTTGAAAATCATGAGTTCAATATGCTCTCTGTCATTTCTGAGACATAACGTTTTAATAAATAGGTAGGTATTATACATTAAAGTTGGACAAATTAACTGTAGGTAATACTTTTTATATTTTGTACGTAAGCGTAATTAAATCTGTAATCAATATGTGTTTTCTTATTAGTATGCCATGTAAGTTAAGCAGTTTTGTTCATAGACGACGACTTGGTAAATGTAGCCTGAAGGCGCTGGATGCAGGCCGCTAGCAACTGGGTAACATGGAAAGCATTTCCTATGTTCGTTCAGCAGTGGTCGTCCTATGGCTGAGATGATGATGATGATGATGAATATGGGACTAAACTGTAGGAATAGGACTCTCCAATACCAGAGGCAAATGAAGGATTTGGGTTGGTTGGGCTAAAGACATCATCATTATAATTATTATTTAGAAAAACTTAACAGACAATGGGGATGTTGCCTGGGTCAAAAAGCAAGAGTTTTAATTAGTCCGTCAGTTAACTTATCAAAAAATACTCTACACGTATTTTTCACTTTTTCAAACTAATGAAAATTTAAAGAGATAAAGCGCCCCAAAGTTCATAAGAAGAGGCCCGTGACGTCAACGCTTGCTTAAAAATGCCGCACGTTGTGACGTCGTGCGCAACTTCAACGCACCATAACTATGTAATTATTTGTTAGATTGACAAATAAAAATATACGTGTCCAATATTTTTTGATATTAAACATTACGGACTAAAAAAATTTTTTTAGGCAACTAGCCTATTCCTAAAATACATTGACCTAATTAATTGAATACCCTCAAATACGGGCTTACAGCCGTCAAACTCTTTAATGCCGAAATTCAAAAGATGAGCCAAATAATTAGGTTAATTAGAGAATTCGCGGAATTATTTATAAACCCAAAATCTTTTCAAGCACAGGTCAGCAATATTTTGGCTGAATTTCCTTTAAGAGGTTACAAGAAAAATCCAGTGGTTTATGTATTTATAGGTGAAAATATTCATCCAGTTTCAAAACACTTTTGTTTGTTTTTGTAATGTTGTTAATCAATATTATACCTGTACCTAATTCTAAAAGATTTTCGTTGCGATCTTACTGCATTGTATTGATTAATTTATTATCATTTTATTTTATTTGTCGCTGTTTTGTATGGGCTGTAGTAAATATGTCTAGGCTGTAATAAAATTGCATCTACATTCTACAATGTTGTGACGTGGCGTGGCGCTGTAAAGTACGACATCAGAATTTTCTTTTCATTAACTCATTCATCAATCTACTTAGTTTTTCTTTTTTGTTTAAATAATAATTTGAATTATTGTAACTTGAAATTAATCGACACCCAGTTAGATTTATTGCAGAATCATAGGTTCATAATACTTTTTTCCATAAAATGCTTTTATCTTAATACAAACAAAATGTTTTCTTCTTCCTTGCATGTTCGACAAGTTCTTGCAATGTTATTGTTTGACTAACCACGCAAGTAACGTTTAATATTTAATGAATAAATACGACATCTTCTTTGGAACTGCTAGAACAAATGCAAATATATGTTGTGGAAATGTGCTAATACGTCATGTTTCGTAATAACAATCGATATTACCTACTGCAGAATTGGGTTATGCGGGCATTTCGTCATTGGCGATGCGATCTGATGCTCGTTTGCCTAATTTTTTTGCAGAAATATAAAAATACATTTAGATGAATCATACTCGTAACTACACAGGTCATCAAAAAAATCGACCCTCCCGCGACAAGCACTTTCAAACGTGTGCATCCCCACTTCCCACCAATATTGGCACCATTTAAAAGCCTAGTTCTAAACTTCATTTCATTAAATTTGGGATTAATCGCTATCCATCTGTTAAAGAGGACACGTGAGATCATTATTTGGTTTTATAACCATAAAAATTGGTCTAATTGATCCCAGAGGTGAGCCCAAAGTGAGGTCTTTTTTCAAGTCACATTTATTGTATATCGCGTTTATGTTAATCGTTTATTAAGAAATTAAATGTGTTTTCCTGTAAAACGTAGGTGGGCCGATTTTTGTGATGACCAGTATAGTTTATTACTATAGCGTACTTACCTATCATCATCATCATTTCAGCCACAGGACGTCCATTCCTGAACATAGGCCACCCCCAATGACTTCCTGACCAGTTGGTAGCGGCCTGCATTCATATACTGGTATTAACAGGTGATATTTTGCATAAAATGTAATTAGTTTGTCAGTCAACTCTACAATAATATTATGCTCATTGGACTTACATTATTATTATTTACTTTGTAGTTTAACTAGTTAGTAAGAAAACTGATGAAACTAACATTGAGGTTTTACCGTGTACAGTACATTACGAGCATTCATAAATGCACTTAACAATTATTTGTATTGTTTTCAAACATTTATTTTCTTGGAAACTGTCTAAACTACACACACTAGTACGTAATTATGCCCTTACTTTGTACTTAATAACATTATTACAATATATCTTAACTTTTAAACGTTTTGGTAATTTAATAGCTTTTTTGATGGCTTTTAAGAATTAAATAAATAAAATTGTGACTGAAACACGATCTCACAGTAATCCTTCAATGTATTTTGGGTAGCTCTACACTATTAATCATAACGAGATGTTCAATCAACTAAGTAGTAGTGAGTAGTGAATAATCGTATAGCTGTTGGACCCATGGTTTTGCTTGTGCTAATGTAGTGGTATTGTTGATATTTTTTATCAGTTTGAAAACACCTGGAAGCAGGTAGCGCAGAACCAGTCTTTGTGTAAATATTTTCTCTAGCAGTGGACGTTCTTAAGCTGTAATGATGATGATAAAGCCATTTAGCAAAATTATTAAAACAATTAAAAGATATTGAATGTTTGTTTAAATACGTAAATGAACTGTGTATGCAAATAACAAGTAGCACTATAAATCAATTATTTTATCCTTTAATACTCATTTCTTATTCAAAAATGTTAATTATATGAATTCAACATTCCAGAGAAATGCATAATATTATCCGCTGTTGGTGGCTTCAAAATAATATAAACAGACAGACAACCTTACAGTTGAAATATTATTATCTATAAACTATTTTACGTTAAGTGTAACAGGTGTAATAGCTGAACAATGCGAGCTTTGGTTTATATCTTCGGTCAGTCGGTGTCAGCTCAAGGATATTAAAGGTGCTACCATGTTGATAGGCTTAGCGGGGGAATGAATTACGATGAGGGATTATTATACTGACTGTTCATTTAAAATTAAAACTGCAATTGGACTGGTAGGCATGCAAAGCCGCATGTCCAAGTTTTGCCTCGGTCGCCAAAGATGGCTATCAGAAAAGGATTAAGAGGTGTTTTATAATGAGGTACATTATTAAAATGAGGTATATTAGTTTAAATTAACTTCTCAAAGATAGCTACGATAAAATAGAGGTATGTTGTAATGAGATATTATAGGGTAATGAGGTATGTTGTAACGAGGTATATTATAATGAGGTACATTATAAAATGAGGTATTTCATAGTAAATTTATTCGTCCCTCTTACGACTAAATTCTCAGCCTAACAAAAACACCAACTCGATGCCTCCTAAGAAAATAATCGTAAGCCACAAAATATCAATTTTGATTTTATAAGCATTTTATAATTACTAAAATACGTATTATCGAACCCGCGAACAAAAATTGCAATATCATTTAAAATAAAAGATTTTTCACACGTATTCAATCGTATGTAATCCACGCTCGCAACGTATACTATCGTAATGTCCTGTGCGATCGTCTACAGGGGAGAAGCGGTTTGGTTCACCGCTAGCAAGCGCATACTATTAGGTAAGTAGTAATTACAGTTTTCCTTTTGGTGTTGAAAATTGCCTTATATTTTGTTACTAGCTATTCAAAACTATAGTAATTAACACATACGATTATTTACGTTCCTTTTTTAAGCTAACAAAGTATCGTATGTTTTACATACCACGATAAACGTTGTCAATTAAATTTATTTTTTATCGTATGTAATACATACGATTATTAACGTGGTTTGTTTTCGTACGTTTGATATTGTATGTGCAATTTAATATTGTTTACGTTGGTAAATTGAGTATTTATTCCTATTGTAACGTTTAATTACGATTTTTTCGTCTTCGTTGTGGAGTTAAATTATATTTTATGTTTGTGTTTTTTTAATATTTTCAGATTCGCCATTGCCTGAAGGAGCTGATTTAATAGAAATCCAAGCATTTTCTAATTTGATCTCCAGTGATTTACTTAGTGATGAAGGTACTTCGATCCTACTAATATTATAAATGCGAAAGTTAGGATGTCTGGATATCAGGATGTCTGGAAATTTGTTACTCTTTCGCGCAAAAACTACCGAACAGATTTTGATGAAACTTTACAGTATTTTTGTTTATAACCCAGAATAACATAACATATAGGCTATAATTTATGACGATCTGTGACAAACTAAATTTCTTTAATTAGTGACATTTGTATGTATTTTTATAAGTAATCAATAATAGGTAAAAAGCTTTATAACTAAAAAAAGTAAATCTGAATCACTCTCAACATTATGATTAAAAGAATCTACAAGAAGATTGTGATAGAATTGGTGATGCACCGCTGGAATGACACCTCTAGGACAAAGGCTTACCAAGTATTTTTTTTAACTTTGGTTATAGGTAGCATATGGTTAAAAAGGGGGCAAACATCAGAGTAATCTTGCTGTCGTCGTCTCGTGTTAATTTTAGTAACAACAGTCATATATTGAGACTCATCCAAATGATATTCATAATGGAGTTTATTTGAACACAACATCACCGTTCAAGTTCTTAGTCCAATTTTTACAGCCTAAGATTGACTTAAAATCCAAAAATTTGGTATGATGCAACTCGATTACAGTATATGGTTTCCCATCTTGTTTAGCCCATCGTACCAATGAAAACCATTCTAAAGGAGTATAAATACATTTATTTTTGGCACATCTTTGAATCAAAGCATGATTAACTACAACCATGTACTGTAATCGAGTTGGATCATACCAAATTTTTGGATTTTAAGTCAACCTTAGGCTGTAAAAATTGGACCAAGAACTTGAAAGGTGATGTTGTGCAATGGATGAAAATAAAAAAAGTCAAGGTGCTTCCTTCTGAGCCAAATAAACTCCATTATAAATATCATTTGGATGAGTCTCAATATATGACTGTTGTTACTAAAACTAACACGAGAGGACGACAGCAAGATTACAAAAATACTTGGTAAGCCTTTGTACTAGTGGTGTCATTCCAGCGGTGCATCACCAATTCTATCACAATCTTCTTGTAGATTCTTCTAATCATAATGCTGAGACTGATTCAGATTAACTTTTTTTAGTTATAAAGTTTTTTACCTATTATTGATTACTTATAAAAAATTTACTGAATTATCATTAATTATTATTCATGTTACCTATTATATAGATTCCTTATGTGCAATTTTTGAATAATATTAGAGGCTTTAATAAGATTAAATACTATTTTTTTAAAGTAAGAACAATAACTTTTATTAAAGTAATAACACGATGTAACTTTGTTAATTGATTTTATCAAGTAAGAATAGATTTTGCTTATTTTAAGGTTAATAAAGAAGATAAATATTCCTTTTATCACTTTATAAATAAAACTTTTTAATTTAGTCGTAATTACTATGTTTCAAAAATAATCAATGTTTATTAGAAAACAATTTTTTTTATTTGATCTCGTCAGTTAATTACTTTTGATTTAATTATTTGTAATAACTTCACATTCTATGTTAATTTAAAATTATTTTAATTATATTTTCATAAGAAAGAAAGACTGTTATAACGTGATTCTTTGGTACAAATTAATAAATAAGGTATTTAAAACAGAGGTTTCATTTCAAGACTTTCATTGTGTTCAAATTGATTTTGTGAATCCTTTTGTCCAAAATAGATGAGTACCTAATTGAATAATTTAGTTTTAGCATGAATTTACAATTAAAAATTAATAAATATGTAACATACCTTCGACAGTATAAATGATTATGTTCCCGTACAATGGAGTATGTGGCTCTTACTATATATTTTACCTACAGCTAGACAAAGTAAATAATTGTATAGTTATGTTACGATTTCTATGACTAATTTTATCCGCCGTAAAACACCGTAACAACAATATCTCCAAAACTACAATATATTTACAAATAAATGTTATTGTATGAGAATACACCTTGTATCGACTATATGTTTTGAAAAAATCGTACCCCTAGCTCAAAAGATGGGAAAACTGCACACATAAATATCTTTAAATGGCTCTACTGTAAAGTTTGGTTTTAAGACATACGATAGTTTACTTAGGAGGCATCGAACTATCGCCGCACTATGACAGCAGGGGTCGTTAATCACGTCGTCCAGGTGATACAAGACGGCGATGCGGGCCATCACTCACACGATAAGGGATTATGATAGTGTGCGATCACTCCTCTATGATGTATGTGAGAGTATGAGGTGCGTGGCTGTCATTTTATACTTAGCTTATCAAAAATAGCGACGTTAAAAAGAGGTTTGTTGTAATGAGGTATAGGGTAATGAGGTATATTGTAATGAGGTATGATATAATGAGGTATATTATAAAAGTAAGGTATATTAGATTAAATTAATTCGTCCCTCTTACAACTAAAGTCTTAGCCTAACAAAAACACCAACTATCGCCGCACTATGACAGCGGGGGTCGTTAATCACGCCGTCCAGGTGATACAAGACGGCGATGCGGGCCATCACTCACACGATAAGGGATTATGATAGTGTGCGATCACTCCTCTATGATGTATGTGAGGGTATTAAGGTGCGTTCGGCGGATTATAATGAAATGGGACTGTATTAATGGAATGAGAACGTCTATTGTTACACGTTTGGAATGCTGGGATAATTAAGTGTGGGCTGTTATGTCAAAAATATATCTTTTACTAACTTACGGCCACGGCTTCTGCCGAGTTTTCGGTTTGTTACATTTATTTTATCCCACCCGTGTCTTTTTTTAAACCGGGATAAAAAACTATCCTATCTTCTTTCCTGATACAAAAGTTCATCTAGGTCGGTTTAGTGGTTTATGCGGTCAAGTATTTATTCTGTAAAAGTAAGAGAGAGATAAAAAAGCACCTACATTTTAATCAAGGGTAATAGGTAAATAATATTCTTCAATTTAGGTATTTAAATCATCACGTAAGTACAAACTAAAACATAACAAGCTAAACACTGCATTCTCTTATGTAGTTGTAATTGGGACGAATTTACAACAAAAATGCATAGTTTTATATGTTGTCGTCTGTAAATGTTTATTCAAGGAGTATAAATTACTTTCTTTGAAACGGTGTCAGCGGATAAGTGTCATTTGCTTTCTGTAAACAGCCACCTTAAGCAAAATACTTAATTTGCATTGTTATCTACGGTAATAAAACCTTGCAGTGCGATGATTAAAGTAACGAATGTAGGGTATTCTAGAGAAAAATAATGATACAAAAATACCTAACTTACGATACAAAGTTGCCTACATGATAAACATGATTTTGTGAAATACTGTCTTCTCTGTATTTTAAAGGTTAACTGAATGAGAATACCCTATTATGCCTTTAAGTCCGTTTTGTATGTTAATTTTGTGCAGTATGTCTCTACTTTAAGTTAGGTGGGCAGTTCCCGGTGAAGCTGGCATCCCCGGTCCACACAACGTATTCCGGCTCGTGGTCGCACTCGAGAACTTTTCAGCGGTCATCAGCTCTTCGAGTTTCTTCATTGTGAGCAAAAAAATGTTTCCCTTATCCTTATCATTAATTTCTTTCGCCACACCACGATGAACCGTAACGAGCACAACATTTTCGCCATCTCTATTTGTCACAGTACAAATACGGCGTGCAATAAATATAATTGAAGCGCGCGCGCACGTCACTCGTCGGTGTAACCTCGCCCGAGCAGCTGTGAACAATGAAGTGTTTTGTTGTTATGGTTTTCCTGTCTGTCATCGTTTATGGATGCGATGAGGATTACTGTAAGTTACTGTTAATTAATTTAATTAGTTTTAAGACAATCTTTTTTAAGAAAAACCCTGAAAATTCAGAAGGTTTTCATTTGGCTGTATAATTAGATTTTGATAGGCTTAGGCTGAGTTGCGCCACCTAACTTTGACCGTAACTATTATAATCGGTGTTTTTTGTATGGAGTTTAACAAATTTTTGAGTTTGTCAAAGTTAAAGTAAGATGGTGCAACCCAGCCTTAGAGTCAATGAAAGGGCAATTGATTTTGGGACCATGACGTCATAATATTATTATTATCATTGGCCAAACAAAATTTATGGGAGTCTTGTTTTGACGGCTCAAAATATAAAATTGTCTCTAACTGTAGCGGAGAATAATGTTGTGGCAGGCCTTTGTTCAAACGATCATTGCAAACGTTGTGATAGGGATAGATACATGCGATTTTTGGTTTTACGAAGGTAATACGATAGAGAATAATACAAAGTAATAAAAACCACAGGTTATAGGGGCATTTTTTTGAGAAATTTATCAAATAACCAAAAAAACACGAATTTAAAAGCAGATTTTTTTCAAAAAGTATAATTTTTTATTATTTGTTGGCCTTTTTTATGTATTTTATGTATTTTTTTAGTATTGCCTGTTATTTTGCATTATTACTGTTTTTATTTTATCAGGATATACAGCTTAGTTTAAAAGTTATTACGTTTTCTTTACAATAAGTAATTGGAAGAAAAAAAAATCTATAAAAAATTAAAAAAAAATCTCAAAAATTTTTGACCTCTTTTTTGTCGATAAAAATAGGTCTAGTTTCATCTATTTTCATATGTACACTTTAACGTGACTCACACTGTATACAAAAGGCAAATAGAGAATTTTGACTTACTACACTTTGCATACTGGCCAGCCTATTTTGGGATGATCCTATTGTCCCTTAGTCACCTCTTAGGATTCTTAACAAGGGAAAAGTGGGGGTGGTCCTATCCCTATCCCTATACTACTCATACTCTGTCGAAACACATAGCTAATGTCTCAATCCTGCTGCATGCGTAGATGTTGGCCTGAAGTAAAGCGCTTCTGTTACTAACTGTGAATAGATTTGAAAATTATAAATAACTTGAAAAATCGAACTGCCTAAGGCGGGAAGCGACCTTCCGCTTTCCGGGCGAATGCTCTTCAAACTGAGCTACTTAGACACTGGATGAACCTGTCGAAATCAATCGTCGTGGGTTCAATTCCCGCCTTAGGCAGTTCGATTTTTTCAAGTTATTTATAATTTTCAAATTAGTTTGAGATGCGACTCTTAACGCTAAAAATTAAATTACTATGTGAATAGATTTTTTTTTTATTTTGGGTAAATGGTGGGACCGCTAGTGGAAATTACCTCACGTCATTAATTTCACATTACCTTAATTTAATTTACCAACCAATGTCTAGCATTGCAAGTGCAACCAGTTTTTAGTAATCACAAGGTATTTAAAAATAAACAAGCAAACCAATAGTCATTTTATTTTGAGTTTATCATCACACACTGACCTACTAACGATGCAACAATGCATATTTACGCAAGACCGGTGTACGGTGCGCAAAAAAATACAAACATATTCAAAACAAGCTTTTGCCCACTGCTTCGCCCGCGTGAAACCATTATAAGTTATAGCCTATATTATGTAATTCTAATGTGAAAAAAATAACATTGTAAAGTCTCACCAAAATCCGTTCAGCAGTTTTTTCGTAAAAGAGTAACAAACATGCGTGTAATAAAGCACCTATTTATTGCGTTACAAAAACTTTCGCTTTTATAATATTATACCAGCTGTACCCCGCGGTGTTACCCGCAGTAAAGCATAGCCTATGTTAATCCAGGGTGTCAGCTAACTCCATACCGAATTTTATTAAAATTGCTCTAGCCGTTTAGACGTGAAGAAGTAACAAACATACACACTCACACTTAGTGTGATTAGTACACTACAAACATTCTAATATAGCAATATATATTATGTTCATCTCATATTAATATGATTCTGTTTTAGCTTTCCTTTGTTTAAGTTTAATTATCCATACTTTTTCAGATCTTGCCGAGTTTTCCTGGTTCCTATTTTATTCGTTCTTTCTTTGAAATCCATATTTTTAATTATCCTTTGAAGAGGATAAATGGATAGCTTTATTAATTTATTTAGTTAAAAAAATAAATACAGTATTTTTGAACAAAGAATTTAATAATGCAAAGATAATAATATGAATTACATAAAAAACATAGAACCAATATAACAGGGAGGGTCTTCCAGTGACTTGTCCCACTTTTAGCTTGATCCACGGATCCAATCACTGGATTGCATTTTTAACCCTCGCTGTACGAGGTGGGGTGTGACACACCCCAGTCCTTTAAAAATAGCCACAATTTTAAAAATTTTCAAGTGTTGAATTTGAAATTCTCAGTAGCTGGAATTATGACACTGCTGCTTCGATCAGCGTTGCAAAATCAGTCCAGCGGTGACTACCAACTGAGTTACATGCCTTTAAAGTGCGTGTGGGTGTCACACACCCCACCTGGTACGGGACGTTGTTAAAAAGTTTAAAAAAAATCTGACAGTTTTGGTGTAATTTATATATTTTTAGCTTTGTCAATTGAATAAAATTCAATACAAATAATATTTTTCGTGATTTTTACGGTATCTGAAATTTTCAAGCACTTTTAGTCAAATGAGATGACTTTTAGTGCGAATCTGGAAGTTTAGTACTGAGATCCGAAGATGTATGTGAACATACACTTATGGGCTACAATTTATACTTGGTGATACAATTTATGGGCTACTGAAATGGAATAACATATTTTATAAATAAATAAAATTGTTACGCTCCCATTTTATGCATTGAGCATACTCATTTTCTTTCATCAGAATTGTGGTAAATTGAAAACCGATGATCAAAACAAATTTATACCCTTCCAGTTTTTAATTTACTTTTAAATTATAAGTAAATACTTGTACTTTGTTAAATAAAAACGGTTGTCATAATTAAAGGCACTAATTAAAAATTATACATAGGAAACTGATTCCTAAATTACAAGAACAACGAAAATTATGTCTTTTTGTTATTTTTATGATAAAAATGTTATAATACATATTTTCAGCTCAGAGCATTTCTTAAACCTAATTAGCATACGTAAATAATCAATATTCAATATTAAATTCCACCTAAAAAAATGTTGAATGAAAATTTTATCACTTTGTATATTGGGGTGTGTCATACCCCACCTGGTACGGGACGTAACTTTTAGTCACCTCGTACACGGAGGGTTAAATATATTTTCTTCCAGGAACTGGCCCCATCTTCAATTTTTGTATTAAAAAATTTAATACACATCAACGAAAATCTACTTTTGAATCTTAGTGGGTCAAATTGCTGGAAGAAAAATTATCTAAAAATTCAATCAAGCGACTTGCCCAAACAAAGATAAAAATGGACAAATCGCTGGACTCCTAAAAGAATTTACATCAATGACTATTAGTATTTTAATTTTCTTTTTTTGCAGTCAGTACCTACAACATAATGTTATGTATTTGTACGGGTGTGAAGCACATCTTGTTTACTAATGACTAACGCGGGCTAATAGCTGATTAAGTAATCTTTAATTACACAAACACATAGCAAAATTATTATTTGTGTAATTTATATAATGGATATTCTTGGTATCTAACGATATTTGGTTCATAAATTGGATCATTTGTTATTGCAAAAAAATATTATAGTCTTTATTAACGTTTTCAATTTGTCAAAAATCAAATTTAATCAAAAATATTTAATTTGTTAACCATCAGAGAAGAATAGAGACACACCACTCTTCACTTGTATTTCGTAAGACAATATTATGCGAACATGAAATAAATAAATAAATAGTTTAGTTTAGTTAAGAGCGTTATAAGAACTTGTTATGCTCGAGTTTACATTATAGTAAATTAAACCTGCCCAACCTATAATATCTGGCCAGCATTGGGGAGTGTAGGCTAAATTATTTAATCCTCCTTTTACCTACCTTTGGTTAAAATTAGAGTCGTGCTCCAGTAGGTAGTGGAGACTGATCAATGACATTATGGTAAATTACCATAAAGTTCAAATGTCATTCAAAGGACTCATATTGTAACTCCTTAAATGCAACAATTTAACGTCTGCATTCACAAACGATGCTTGCTTAAGTGAAACAGAAAATCTAATGCACAGCGTTGAATAGAGCTCTGTGATTGGTTCGTGTGTAACCCTATGCGTCCACGCGCACTGTGAGACCTCATAGTAATGTTTGTGAATACGGGCGTAAGTTTCATAATTTTCTAATAGACCTTTTTTTCTTTAAATACTTTACCCACTATTATTAAAGTAATTTTGACACTATTTAGTCCGCAAACTCGACGCCATCACGCCTGAGGAGCCGTGTTCTCGCGCAGGCGGCATTTGCACCTTCGCGGAAGACTGTCCCCTGCTGACTGAGGAGTCAGGACTCTGTCCCAAGCAACGGAGTCAAGGAGTGGAGTGTTGTTATGGAGGTAAGTTTAGAGTAGAATGGAAAATTATATACTCGTAGTTTACCGACTTAAAACAGAGATCTCAATATTATGCGACACAAAACACTTCTTCTCTGCTCTTCACTCTGCTCCACTCTGCTCTGATGGATACCGGGCCTAAAACGAAGAGCAAATCAAAAATAAAATAAAGATTGGGCTGATCACCTTCCATCAGATGAGATGCAGGCCAAGAGGTTCTCCGTGGTGGGTTAAAAAAGCAGATTGATTTGCTGAAAGAACTATGTGTTGCAATTTTTTTTCATTCATTTTATCCAATTTTAGGCTTTTTGCTTTTTCCAAGTTTCATTTTAAATGAACAAATAATATTAAACCTTACTTATACTGTGTGTTTATCAGCTAATACGAGTAGTAGTAGAGTAGTATTTGTAGGTATAAAGCATTCAAGAAATACAATTCTAAAGAGTCTCCTTTATTTCAGTGTCGGTGAAAGATACAAGGTGTCAGAAACATGGTGGTTCTTGCACTCCATCAAACGTGCGCTGTGGCCCAACATACGCTAACGCGACGGACTGCGCAACTGGAGAACAATGTTGTATTTATGTTTAATAATACTATAATAGAGCCGATAGCACATCGATAAATACCGTTGCATTTTATTACAACCCGATTGAGTTAACTGCGCACCTGGCAGCTGTGACGTCACATCAACGTTCAGTGTGCTTACCATGAGTTTACGTTAGGTGTGCTCGCTAGCGACTGCGTAAAAAAATGACATTAATTGTATGACATATTGTGCAGCGCCCCTAGCGGCTACTTTCAAGAAACGAAATCTTCATAGAGATTTTTGACGTACTCGCTAGCGAGCACACCTAACGTAAACTCATGGTAGGTACACTGGTATGGACGGGCGAACGTAGAAAGGTGTGCGGTTGAGTGCGAGTGGATTCGCAATCCAGCGTGGTGCGCATTTAGCTCGATCGAGTTGTAGTAATACGCCCGTAGTCACAAACGATGCTTGCTTAAGTGAAGCAGCTTATCGAACGCACAACGTTAAATATAGCTCTGTGATTGATTCGTGTTTCACCCTGTGCGTCCACGCGCACTGTGCGACCTCATAGTAATGTTTGTGAATACGGGCGATAGATGTTTTTTTGCAACGACAATGACTATTTTGTGATGATTTGCTGACGAATGTTGTTAGGATAGTTTTATTCTGAATGAGGTTGTGAATATTTATATTTTGTTAGAATTTTTCACATTTCATAATAGGTTAAGAACATTTATTTTATTACCGCAAGACGATCAATTCTAAATTATTTATCTTTTTTTTATTTTTTAAGCCAAATCATTTATTATTTCTTAACTTTTTTCAAATTTAAGTATGATTTGTTATTTTGTTCAAAATATTATAATTTTCACATTATTACAAATTGATCTATGAGATCATTAGTCATTGTATCTCTTTTGTTTACTTTATACTGTTGTAAAAGTAATAAATAATTTATTTATTTTTTGTTTTGCGTTTCTGTACGTAGAATTAAGCACCCGAAGGAACTTAATAAATACCTATTCACACAAAAAGTTTCAGCATTGAACGCCAACCTGAAAGGACCATAATATTTATCAAAACCAAATTTTAATTAACTCTTAATTACTGGATTAATGATCAGCCTTAAAATATATTAAATTCGTAACAAAATTATAAAGCTGAAAACCTTTACAAAGGGCATCTTTGTAAAATTATGGAAGGTGGTTTTGTTAATAAATTGCGGTTAAGTAATTAATGTTTATTTTACATGCATCTTTTTTTTTTACTATGTTATAACATAAAAGGTAAGGTGAAACTTGTAAATTATAACAGCAGCATGACTTTAAAACTTATGGTGAGTTGAGGTCTCTAGAATCTAGAACAGATCGCTCCTGAGCGATAACTAGGGGAGAGTGGGGGAATTGCGGACGCTGAAGGGAAATAACGCACAACATTCGTACTATTAGTAATAATCAGATTTTCTTTATTAATTATTAATCTTTAGTTAAACATCTACAAAAACAGCTATACTTATTAAACGAGATCAATCAACAAATGGAATATTTTTAGCAAAAACAAAACCTTGTCTGTCCGTAATTACCCGCAGCGCTCGGGGTAAATTCGGACTAACGCTGGGTTAATTACGGACAGGTCCACATCACAGACAAAAACCACAAGTAAAGCCTTTAGAAGAACTTCCTGCAGTGCAGTTCTCATGTGCCCACTTGTTACACTTTAAACACCTAATCCAGTCTTCGGCGGGTGGATGAACGTAGTACTTTTCCTGACAATAAATGCAAAAGTAATCAACATTTCCTTCATTTTCAAAATAATTTAGATTTCTTACACCCTTTGATCCTTTTAGCTTATTAGATGTAGTTTTATTTTGTTTTTCTTGGGCTTTTCTTTTCTTGTCTAATTTCTTTTGTTCCTTTTCTTCTAGATTCTTTTTTTTCTGGTGTGCTGGTAAAAATGATGGAATGCTTTTTGTTTACTGCCCGTTTGTACCAGTTATTGGTAAATTTTTAAATAGTTTATCGAATTAGGGGTAATTGCAGACGTCCGTATTTACTAGAGATGGGCCGACTAGTCGCCGACTAGTCGGGAAAGCCGACTATTCGGCATCATTTGTAGTCGGCCGACTAGTGACGACTATTCGGCAAAATATGCCGATTATAATCGGCGCATTACAAAATTAAATATGTGAATGAAATAAAACTCATAATCACCAAAATGATTGGTCTACCAAGGGCGTTTATCTAAACCACTTTTGACTGCAAAAATTAGTCAAAAGTGGTTTCACCTGATTTCAATTTTTAGCAATCAGTCTAAATAATTCATACAAAGTTAAGATTAGTTAAAAATACCAGGAAATCATCACAAATGTGTAAAGTTTATGCAATTTGTCCAATCCAAAAATGTGACACTTTTCTTCGGGGAAAAAATGCATGAAATTGCATACCTACCTACCCTGCGGGGAAGTGGTAGATTATATGGGACTCCTCTCATCGGAAGGATGAGGAATACTCACATAAATAACCCCTGAGCTCCGTCGATCGCCTTAGTGTGAAGAACTATGGGAATCCGGACAAAGCCATCAACTATCACAGTCCGTCCCAGCAATTGCACACCTATATGGCGGGCCCTGCCTATCCGACGGCGTGGGGGTAGGTACACCCCCATGCCCTCAGCTCGCTGGCCATCACCGTGGAGGGTGGAGAAGAATCAGAGGGCCTCATTTTATAAATTTTTCCCATACATTTTGACGTCGATAAGAATATCACGGCGCGCATCCTAGCCCAGCAGGAGGCGATTATATTGTCACCTCCCCTTACCCCTCCGCCGTCGAAAATTATGACATCTACCTTAGGCTCGTTCGTTCGTTCGTTTCAGCCAAATGACGTCCACTGCTGGACAAAGGCCTCCCCCAAGGTTTTCCACAATGAACGGTCCTGCGCTGCCCGAATCCAGTTACCTACCGCTCGCTACCTTAGGTATTGTTAGGTTATTGTAATGTTGCATTTTATTTTTCTCATGTTAAAGAAATCTTATTTCTCAAGAAGTTAAATATCTCATAAGAAATCTAAATATTCTTATTTCTTTGAGAAATCTAGATATTATTCTTCGGACAAGTAGGTATTAGAATGATCGGCATTGCCGATTAGTCGGCCGACTAATCGGCAATTTGAAAACCGATTAGTCGGCTAGTCGGTTAGTCGGCAAAGACCATAGTCGGCCCATCACTAGTATTTACCCCGCAAGGCTTGTCCGCAATTAACCCAATTGGGTATTTTTAAATCAAAGAGATAAATTTGTAGGTTATGAAAACATTCCATAAAAAGAAACATTGGCGATTCAAACTTCATTGACAAAGCTATCAATAGATAATATAACTTTTTACCATCACTTAGTATTCAGACCAGTCCCTTAAATTAAAAAACACTAAAAATTAGATCAAAATACACATTTTTTTTTAATTTTACCTACCTTTCAAACTGTGCGCAGCCGGCTGTCGTAAGTTTTTGCGTGGCACTAAAATGGCAGAAAGAAACAGATGACAGCACCGGGCTGCCGCGGGGGGGAGGGATTGAGTAGGTACTTGCTAGTCCGTATTTACCCCGCGTCCGCAATTCCCCCATCCTCCCCGCCTAAATTGTATACCATATTTTTTTTGTATTTCTTGCAATTACCAGGCCTACTTAGATAAATAATACCTAATAGCGACGGACTTAATTTCGACACTGCTTTACGAAACGTTAAGTAATTAGACTACAAATGAAACTATTCCCGAGTATTTTTATTAGTACAGGTCTGTGAGCCTAGTGCAATAACTACTGCTGGTCCTTGTATTGTACCTAGTTTTTCATGAAAATGATAATTTTATTTTTTATATTTATTTATTCTTGATAAAATGTAGGTAAGTATCTATGTATTTTTTGTTTCAGAGGGCACGTCAAGCCTTCGACCTGATAGAGTCAGGATCAGAATGTCTAGTACGGTTCATGGACTCTGACATCGTAACAAAGATCTCAAGATAGAAAATATTATTTCAGATGATCATCATCATCATCTCAGCCACAGGACGTCCACTGCTGAACAAAGGCCTCCAATGCTTTCCATGTTGCCCGGTTTATTTGAGAAGATACTAGCGGCCGCCCGCGACTTCGCACGCGTGGATCCCGTTTTACCCCCTTCCCGCTTTTCTGTTGACATTTTTCCTGAATTTTCTTTGCTATAAACCTCACGGAGCCCGAGACCTTTCCAACGAATGCAAAACCGTGGAAATCGGTTCGTGCGTTCTGGAGTTATAGCGTCAGGGAGGAAAACCCGACTTATTTTTATATAGTAGATAAAGCGATATTTTTAACCGACTTCAACAAAAGGAGGAGTATCTTAATTCGGTTGGTTTTTTAATCAATCTTAATGACGAGTTACATATTTTAACTTGATCACAATTCACACTCTTCCCTAATGAAACCATGATAATAATATATCCTTTAGCGCCTTTGCTCAAGGCAAAAATATACTTAAGTAGATTACGAATACGGGGTAATACACTTGCGAGCAAAAGTATGGAATCACTTACATGAAGTTGTTTCCACGCGATCTTGTGTACAAACCAATTTGTTAATAACAAAAAAAGTAGCACCATTTTAAAGATTAAACTTTTAACTTTAAATTGATACCAAATTCATTTAAATCACACCAGTGTTTAAAAAGATATCCCGGCTGATGTAAAGAAGTAAGGAAAAAGACATGTATCAACTGTTTGATACGTCGCGAGTTGCGGCCTATTTACCCCCCTTATAAGCAAGTGTTTTCGGATTTTTGCTTTCACACGTTGATCCATACACATCTCCGCTTATTTTGACACTTTACCTGGGATTCTACACCTTCAGAAGCAGCACAAATCGTTGCACTATTGCAAGAAGGGCTCAGCCAGAGGGCTGTCGCACGTCAGCTCCACATAAGCCAGTCCTGGGTTTCGAAAGTTTTAAGACGCTTTCGGGAGACTGGTGGCTTTATCCCGAGACCAAGTTCTGAACATTGTCGGTGCACATCGCAGAGGGAAAACCGTTTTTTCATGTCAACTTCTCTACGAAATCGTCATTTGACTGGTATCGACGTCCAGCAAGAGCTCAGAAATGTTCGTAGGATAGCTGTTAGCAAGTGGACAGTTTGTCTAAGATATAAACAATAGAATTTGACTCCAAAAAGGCCTACCACAGGCTTGAAACTGACGGCAGGTCAGCGATAAGCACGCTTTCAATTTGCTCCTACACATCTCGATGGGAAGTCGAGCAAGCCACCCCCATAAGCCAATGTTTTAGCGAAGCAGGACTGCACAAATCGCTCCCCAGGCCGTCTATAGACCCGACCTCTTCGACTGCTGCACTGCAAAAACAGTCTGCATTCATCGGAGAACAAAACTCGCCTCCATTACTCGCCTTCCGAGTGCGAGCTAATTGAAAGCGTGCTTGTCGGCGACCTGCCGTCAGTTTCCAGCCTGTGGCAGGCCTTTTTGGAGTCAAATTTTATTGCTCATATCTTAGACGAACTGTCCACTCGCTAACAGCTATCCTACGAACATTTCTGAGCTCTTGCTGGACGTCGATACCAGTCAAATGACGATTTCGTAGAGAAGTTGACATGAAAAAACGGTTTTCCCTCTGCGATGTGCACCGACAATGTTCAGAACTTGGTCTCGGGATAAAGCCACCAGTCTCCCGAAAGCGTCTTAAAACTTTCGAAACCCAGGACTGGCTTATGTGGAGCTGACGTGCGACAGCCCTCTGGCTGAGCCCTTCTTGCAATAGTGCAACGATTTGTGCTGCTTCTGAAGGTGTAGAATCCCAGGTAAAGTGTCAAAATAAGCGGAGATGTGTATGGATCAACGTGTGAAAGCAAAAATCCGAAAACACTTGCTTTTATGGGGGGTAAATAGGCCGCAACTCGCGACGTATCAAACAGTTGATACATGTCTTTTTCCTTACTTCTTTACATCAGCCGGGATATCTTTTTAAATACTGGTGTGATTTAAATGAATTTGGTATCAATTTAAAGTTAAAAGTTTAATCTTTAAAATGGTGCTACTTTTTTAGTTACTAACAAATTCGTTAGTACACAAGATCGCGTGGAAACAACTTCATGTAAGTGATTCCATACTTTTGCTCGCGAGTGTATCTTTCGTGTCGGTTCAGTGCTTTTTCGGGTATATTGGGTAAAGAAGCACGTCCCTATTCTTATAAAATAATTGGTTGCTAAGCTAAATCGGCCGCAGGGAAGCGAATCGTGAAATCGTTTCTCCGATATATATTACGAAATACTTGTGTATATTTAGTTGCCATGCAAACTTTGTACAGCCTATGTTCATCAGAAATAGTGTAGGATTCTAATGATGAAAGACTTTTTCAAGTTAGTCCTGTAGCTTCGGATTTACAAACAAACAATCAAAACTTTCCTCTTTAAAATATTAGCCTAGGCGCAGACCACCGACTTTTAAATAAATAAATAAAAAATGTATTTATTGCCTTCGAACCATTAGATATTTTAGTTGGCCGATAGTTGGGCGCTATTCTAATTTGTATGAAGAACTAGCTGACCCGGCGAACTTTGTTCCGCCTTAATGGCAATAAATAAGCAGACTTTTTTTATTTCGAACGGGATAAAAAGTATCCAATGTCCTTCTCCTGGCTCTAAACTACCTCCCTGACAATTTTCAGCTAAATCGGTTCAGCCGTTCTTGAGTCATAAGTGGAGTAACTAACACGACTTTCTTTTATATATATAGATTGGCCGATAACAATTCGGTGTAATGTGCGCACATTCATACATCTCCATACTGATTAACAGCCCGACTCAACTATTGGCCAACTTAACACTAAATCGGTGGTCTATCAACTATTGACCAACTAAAAATCGGTGGTCTGTGCCTAGGCTTAGTTAGTAGTCTAAATAACATCTGATTATACATTTTTGTTACAAAATAACCTTTATTACAACGAGTTAAGACTGTGTTTAGATTGATGTGCTGCTATCTTCTTTTCTTGTACAAGAGAACCTAGTGGTAAAACGTATGCCTTATGCTGATGTAATGGTGTTTGAAATAACTGAATTATTTTATAATCATACAGACGTGATTGCAGCCTTTTAATCCTTCAAGGCCCGCGAATCTAGACACAATAGATAATAAATTGTTATGACATTAATTAATGCCGTCTGGGACTCAAGCGGTTAAAATACAATTAACATCATTTGACCTACACTTTAAAATATTATTATGCCTTGATGTAGCTAAATTGTATTCGTATGTAACGAATGTGTTTAACAGTACCCAAACACCATCTTTCTTTAACTTTAACAAACGTCAAAAATCTGTCAAACTTCATACAAAAACACCGGTTATTGTTGTGCGGGGAATGGGTGCTCAATGATAGACGGACTCCAAAATCGTAATGAACATTATAGTGACGGTTAAAATAAGTTGGTACAACCCAGGCTAAGATTCATTAATCTTGGTTCGCCTCTAAATATTTAGCAAACCCTTCTTACACAACCTGAACCAGAATAATTTAGACCAACATTGATCCAGCTTTAAATATCTAAAGCAAACTAACAACAAACTGAATAAGTTCTAGATCAAAGCATTATTGAATAGCCGTCGGTTCCTTTCAAGTAAATGAAGACAAACTGTTGTTTTAACCTATAGGCAACCTAAATCCCAGCCTGCCTTGTATTTTAATTTGAAGGTCGTGTACTTTACGTAAAGGTGAAGTGAAAGAGCATACCGTATCTTAATATTCAATTACCGAAAAATAAAGTATACATTACTTTATCATAGAGCACGTAAATCCAATTATGTAAATTAACAAAAACAATTGTAATTTTAGTTGAAAATATAGATTACTTATTATCAACAAAAGCTATAACACGTTCATCCATTCATCATCATCATCATCATTTCAGCCACAGGACGTCCACTGCTGAACATAGGCCTCCCCCAATGACTTCCACATCGCACGGTTGGTAGCGGCCTGTATCCAGCGCCTTCCCGCTACCTTTATCAGGTCGTCGGTCCACCTTGTGGGTGGACGTCCCACGCTGCGTTTTCCGATACGTGGCCTCCATTCCAGAACCTTGCTGCCCCATCGGCCGTCAGTTCTGCGTACTATGTGCCCTGCCCACCATCCATTAATTTGTGTAAAATAACAAATACAACTGTAGTTTTTACAGACTTTTGACGGCCGATACTTTGGTCGGGCTGTTAATTAGTGTAAATATGTATGAAAATACGCACATTATTCTGATTGACTGATACCTCATACCTACATAATAATTAGAAGTTAACCAAACATTAGGCCGATAAAGTCGGTGGTCTGCGAAGGACTCTAGAATCTCCGCAAACTATAGACTTTTAGTGGCCGATAGTTGGGCCCGATACTAATTTGTATAAAGACGTCCAATACTAATGTGCGCACTTTCATACATGACCGTACTGATTACAGTCCGATCCAACTACCGACCGACAAAAAAATTGTAGGCTACTACATTAGATGTAAGTAAAACAGTTGAATCGAATTATTCTGCCCATTTTGAACCTTTTGTAACACTTTAGGTTGAAGCTAATGAGGTATAAACAAACAAAAATCTTCGCCTAATTACAATTCAAGCCTTGTGTGGCTCAGTCTTTTTATACCTCTATAAACCCCAAAACATTCCTTTGCCATTCCATGCACAGCGAAATAACTCAAAAATAGCCATTGTTGCCCTTCTCGGGGACATAAATAAGAGTTTTAGCGGGAATGTAATGCAAGAAGGCCCGTTACACTATCACATAAGGAGGGATTTATCGCACTCTCTTGATCACGATTTACTTGTCAGTCTAATGTGTAAGATTAAGCGATTTCAGTATTTTTGTTAGAATAACATAATAGTTATTGTTGATACAACTTTTGCTTCCTGAAACCAAACTGGGTTTAATTAAATTTATTTTGTATTTTTTAAAGAATAGCCCCTCGCGGTAATCTTAATGCTTGTGTTACGAATCAATTCACCACAATAATCCAGCGGCGCGGCAAGATTCGAACCCGCGCTTCTCGGATTTGACCCGACCCTATTATGGGCTATGTTCGCTTCATTTACCGGTAGTGTAATGCAATGTAAGAAGGCTTGTTACATTATCACATAAAGAGAGATTTATAAGTGATTGATGTAGCGATTTTGATTTTTATTTTATTCACAACAAAGAAGCTTTTTGCCTGCATCTCTAGTCTGGTCAAATTGGAAATCATTGAGGAAGGTCTATATTCAGCTATGGCTGAAATTATGATGGTAATAATGCACCAATATGAAACCACGACACGTTGCTAGTTCTAATGAAAAAAATACAAACTTTTCCGCTAGAAGCGTATGAATTACGCCACAACAGACAACAAAGCCTGATAAGGGAACGAATAAAAATGTTTTTTGTGTGATTCGCGACCGGAACGTGGACGGTTTAGTTAACAATAAAAAAACTCGGTTGTTTATCTGCCAATTTCCGCCTGCGGTTTTCCCTTCGCAAATTAGGGTTTGGGGAGAAATAGTTATTTGTTTAACGTGTTTTTGGGGAAAACAGACATTTAGCGACCTATTTTAAACGGAGTTTTTAAAGCTTTGTGTTTTAAACGGAGGTTTGATAGAAAGCCTGCTCACTAGACCAACTTAGTATGGGTACTTCAAAACGCAAATGTTATTGCAGTTGCAGGTTTGAATCCAGATGATGGGCCAATGTTAGTGTTAGTAGTAATGATGGGCATAAGATTTATCTAGTGTCATGGTCATTTATCCCAACTATATATATATATATATATATTTATATATCCCAACTAATATTATAAATGCGAAAGTAACTCTGTCTGTCTGTCTGTCTGTCTGTCTGTCTGTTACGCTTTCCCGCTTAAACCTCGCAACCGATTTTGATGAAATTTGGCATAGAGATAGTTTGAGTCCCGGGAAAGAACATAGGATAGTTTTTATCCCGGTTTTTGAAACAGGGACGCGCGCGATAAAGTTTTTCTGTGACAGACAAAATTCCACGCGGGCGAAGCCGCGGGCGGAAAGCTAGTGTGCCTATATTTAGATTTATGTACTGAAGAATCCGTAACCTATGTGGGTACCGAATCAAGGTGAAATCACGGAACCAAAATGAAATCACAGAGGCGTAGAAACTGAAACTTTATTTAACGCAAGAGTCCAAAACTTTGCGAATTAAACTACAAACGCACAGTGGAAGCTACAGAGATATATTCAAAGTGTGAAGTTAAAAAGAATCGCAACGCCACTCCACCAATTCCACTCGGGAAACTTGTCATTGTATCTGCAACTTCGTCCTTTTGTTCCGTGTTGCGGTTATCTTGTTGATTCAGACGAGTTGAGTAGTTAACAGAATAGTAACTAGTGAAAAACTATTGTCAGTCAGAATGTAACCGGCTCTTATAAACTATAAACATGATAATAATATCGATAAACGTGTCAGCGTCCCTAATAATCTAAGAGCCCGTAAAGCCCATACTTACCTATGTTGGGAGCATACGCTGACAATCTTTCAGCTTTTATAAAATTTCCTGCGCCGCTCGATTCCAGGCACCTCCCGCGACCTTCACCAGATCGTCGGTCCACCAAGTGGGAGGCCTGTCCACGCAACGGCTTCCGGCTCGTGGTCGCCACTCAAGAACTTTCCTGCCCCAGCAGCCATCAGCTCTTCGAGCTATGTGCCCGCCCACTGCCACTTGATTTTAGCGATTCTGCGGGCTATGTCAGTCACTCTGGTGTCCTACGGATCTCCTCATTTCTGATTCGATCACGCAGGAAAAAGATTATTCTGTTGTAATAAAGGTAAATACTAAGTATAAATCTGTGCAATCTAATCAAGTTTGATTTGGTAAAAAAGTAGGTTCTTATGAGTGCTCTACGGTATACTATTTATGAATCTAGACTTTTCATCAAACGTCAAAACACACCAAAACGCCTAAATGTCTGCGACATCCTACTCCAATAACTTCGATCCCATGCTTTCCGTTCTGAAATAGTTTTGAATTTTGCAACTGCATACAGTTTTTTAGTTTTCATCCAACGCGTTTCGCTTTGCCTACGCTCTACCTACCGATCTACCTATTTAAAATTGTATGTCTCTTGGTAGACACACTGGAGTTAGAATTCAGTAGAAACTCAGGTGTTTGGTTCCTAAAAATACTATTTAGATCATAATTATAAGCTCCTAGAAACAGTCATAGAAGGTTAGAATTTTCAACCGACTTCAAAAAAGGAGGAGGTTATCAATTCGACCCGTATGTTTTTTTTTTCTATGTTTGTTACGCGATAACTCCGCCAATTATGAACCGATTTGAACAAATCTTTTTTTGGCGTATAGGTAATACCTCAAGGGTGGTCCCATTTAAATTTAATAAGAGAAAAAACAACCCCCAAGGGTGGAAAATTGGGGATGAACTTTTTTATACGCAATATCTCCGCCGATTATAAATCAATTTTAACGATTATTTTTTTGTTGAATAGGTATTATCAAAAGGGTGGTTTCATGCGAATTTGAAGAAAATATTTCACCCCCAAGGGTGGAAAATTGGGGTTGAACTTTTTTATACACAATATTTTTAATTTTTAGTTTTTTTTTGTGTTCACGCATTTGAAGTCGGTTTTATTTTTTTTAAAAGTTAATTAATTTACTCAGTTTGGTTATTAATAGGGCTTCTTCGTAAGCCTACCTCATTACCCAAGTCTGTTGTCATAATAACAATGTGTGTTTCGAGTCTTGAAGGTTAGGTATTGGTTCCTTTTTGATTGAGGATTTGATTCCGGTTGGAACTACCTTTCACTCTGTCATAATTATTTTCATTCAGATGTAACTTAGAGATTTTTACAAGCAAAATGAGATCGAGATGATTCAAAGTTAGCCTACTGAATATTTTTTATTTCTCTACTCGAAATGCACTTTTGAATCGAAAATCCAATAATAAACGAGTTGAGTGTGTAAATACGATTGAACTTTAAATACGAGTATGTTACTGCTTTTCATGATAAAGTTACCAATTTGAAATATCAGTTAAAACCAACGGTTATAAAACGTAACGAGTTTCGTGAGCGCTTAACGGACTGTTACTGCAAATATTATTAAGCCAAATTGAATACTTTGTAATAAATACTTACGATTCCGAGTGAATGCTTTTCGTTGTCAGTAGCCTGGTCTGGTCAGTGAAGATCTCTCGTTTTAACATGAAAGTGTTTTTAAGAACTTATAAAGTTATGGAAAATATGATATATCTTGAACCCTGAAAATCACAATGAAGTGACAGTTAAGGGACTGCGCAAACGTAGCCTTTTTGTAACTGATACAGCTGACCATCACGATGGTGTAAGACCTGGTTTCCACTAAACAGATGAGAGGAGACGAGAGGAGTGGAGGAGTGTTTTGTATGACCAGATTTCGTTGTTTCCACAATCCTCTCCGCTTATCTTCGGAAAACTGAATGCTTATGCAAAATTATCTCTCGTCTCATATAGGTACTCTCCATTTTGGTGGAAACCGGTCCTTAAGTGGAAGCAACTGGACACAGGGAAATCTACGCTGAAAATAAAATATTGAATGTTGGCTTCTTTAGAGTTGGCGCACACCGTTGATTTTTCGTCGGCCGATAGTTTAGTCGGGCAGTTGATCAGTATGGGCATGTATGGGAGTGCGCACACTACGCCGATTCGATTTGGCCGATTCTTCATACAAAATAAAATTGGGCCCAACTATCGGCCAACTAAAAATCAACGGTGTGCGCCTACTCTTATCACACAAGATACAAAAGTGTCTAAAACAAACTCTACGTACACCTCGTTAAATCAATCTTTTATTAAGTAAAGATTAACAATGCTTACAAGAAAGCCTTGTAAAATAATAGAGCACAGACATTATCGGTTCAGCGCCGCTCATCGATCAATTACTAGCCTGTCCAGTGCTAGCCTCGCTCCTTGTTACAGCTTTGTAGAGTTGAGAATGTCTAGATACAACTTTAAAAAATATATGTATGTATTTAAAAAAAAGGGTAAGTAAATATCGTCNTTTATAAGTATTAAATAAGTAGGTATATTCTAGTATTTAACAATTTTACAGATTTTGACTAAAATTACATTGCCAAAATAAATAAAATAAAATGAATAAATCAACATTTAGGTCAATAAAAGTGTGGCAAAATTAAACAAGTGTACTTATTCAATGGAAATATTCGTTTTTGTAATACCTTGGTTGTGGTAAAACTAAATAAGTGACATACAAAAACTAAATAACTGCAACTTTTTTGTAAAATACGGTTGTGGCAAAACTAAATAATTACATTTTTATTTTTTTTATTTAAAATAATACAAAGTAACATCATCGAAGAATATTGAATTAATAAAGGTAAATTTGCTGTATAAAATATCAAAAGACCGACAGTAAAATATTTTAACCCTTAAAAGTTATCGCCATTTTTAACGAAAAAAAACACAAAAACGTGAATATCTCGCAACTTTGGTTTTGTCAGTTATTTAATTCTGCCACGACGGTGACGATATGTTTATATCCGTTGTCAATAGATGGTTAATAAACCATAGTAAAGCTTTGCTTAGTTTGGGACTAGAGGCGCAGTGTGAAATGTCCAAGTATTTTTTTATTACATAAAATCGACTTCTTACGAATTCTTGCACAAGAGATTAAAAACGTTATTAAACCATCTATTTGGTGTAGTTTCTTCAAGCAAAACTTGAGACTTTATTTAAAGACTTCTGGTTAAAATTAATATATTTTTTTTAATTAATTTCTTCACCTTTCCCCTTATGTAACAGAAGTAGATTAGCAAGCGTGCTGAAGATTTTAGCTTTGAAGCAATGTGCATTGCACATTGTGCAAACCAGTAGGTGTCTCTATATTTTTTTAAATGCACCATTTCTAAATGAAATTCCTTTCTAACTCTATGGCCCGGTTAACAACTCCCGTCCAGCCAACAAATTACTTCCTATATTTTTAATACAAACTTTGATTCCGAGGAGATAGTAATTACTTCTGCTCCCCAGGGTGTGTTCGATGGATCCTATCTAAAAGTTAAAAAGAAAACAAAATGTATATTTTATGATTAGAAAGGAAACGCTTTATTGGGTTCGAATGGTATCGAGTAATTTTATGTTTGAAATAATATCTTCATTAAATAGGTTTAGGAAAAATAAACCACTGGGCATCAATAACTTTCCCCATATAAGCTACCTTCGTTCAGCCGAATGACGTCTACTTCTGGACAAAGGCTTCCCACAATGACTTCCACAACGCATCCAGATACTTCCCGCGACCTTCATAAGATCGTCGGTCCTGGGGGGCTTGCCTACACTACGTCTCGTGGTCGCCACTCAAGAACTTTTCTGCCCCAGCGGCCATCAGCTCTGCGAGCTATGTGCCCTGCCCACGGCCTGATTGATGATTTTAGCGATTCTGAGGGCTATGCAGAATAGAATAGAATAGAATAGAAAACAGGCAAGACATAGATACAAACAGAGAGAAATATACAAGTGGACAATTAACTGCTTGTGCCTTTCTGACAAAAAGGGGTGCTCAGCGTACCTACATCAAGACCGCCAGGGCTTTTCTTGAAACTGATTTTCAACGGGGGCCCTCTGTTGTCACGGCTATGTCAGTCACTTTGGTTCTCCTGCGGATCTCTCCATAACTTGATTATGGTACCTACTGAACCTGATTCGCAGTTTACTGAATAGTGGTAAACGAAAATATTATTGTAGTTGCAGCATAAATTCAATTGCAAGTTTAGCTCTACTTCACTGCATAAAATACTATAAATAAAATGTCCCTCAATTTTCATTTTCCTTTCACAGGTTGGTGTCTATAACAAAAGACGGTCTAACAATACACCAATTAACAGACACTAACAAGCCTGGACAAAAAGGCTCAGATAAAAAGCTTCCTTGATACGCCCGTGGAAGCGGAAATCAGTTTTCTTCGGTGTTTTTCTCAGTTACTGTTACTTTCAGTTCACACTTTCTGAGAATGATACCGGATGATTAGTGAAGGTGCCCGACTTGTCTCGTCTTTTGCTATATTTATGAATCATCGAGCTTTTTCTTTATTTATACAGTCTTACGCCCGTATTCACAAACATTATTATGAGATCTCACAGTGCGCGTGGACGCACAGGGTGACACACGAACCAATCACAGAGCTCTATTTAAGCTTTGTTCGATTTGCTACTTCACTTAAGCAATACAAGCGTTCGTTCTGCCCGTGAATTTCAGTATGTTATATGTATGTTACGGCTAAAGATAGTTGTGAACATAAACTTAAGTTTAGCCGGCTAAACTTAAGTTTATCTTCGAGAAGCAGTTAAAGTTCGATAGCATGTTAGTTTGCGTCGTGATATTCCATCTTTAGCCGGCTAATGTGCACATTAGCCAAAACGAAACGGCTAAAAATGTATTCGATGGGTGCGCCAGGCCGGCGGAGGGCTTGAGGGGGCGGTGGGGAGACAATGCGCGCGCAGTTTTATTTTGTAATTTTAAATACCTACAGAAGATTCAATTGTAATGACCAAATGGTTCCTTATTATTTTATTTTAATGATTAGGTAGATATTGTTTTAAGTGATATTGTTTTAAGTGTTAATATTTTGTTATTGCAATAATTGTAATTTTGAATACCTACATAGGTACATAAAAGTATGTGTAATGAAAGTGATTATTTTTTAACACGTTCCGCCGCGGTAACGGCACATACAGTAAAGGTGGAATTCATTCATATTATGGCAGTACGGGTCTCGCCGTTTTCACGAAAATAAATGTAAAAAACACTACGGCAACAACCGTCGATTTTACATTAGAGTTTCATAGAGAGCAGACTTGTTGTTGCAAAATATTGTGAACAACAGTACGGGTATAGGTGTATGAAACATTTATGTGAAGATTGTTAGTGTCATATTGGACTGGAGTACAGTGTCGGAACGTGTTAATAAAGTTTTCGTGTCAAAATAGTAAACATTATTACATTGTTTCCTTTTCCATTTCCTTCTACATTTTTAGCCAAGGGCCTGCGGTTACACTTAAGTTTAGCCGGCTAAAGATAGAAGAAACTAACATTAACACCTCGTCGAAGATAAACTTAAGTTTAGCCGGCTAATCTTAAGTTTATGTTCACACCTATCTTTAGCCGTAACATATATACGTAGTAGAGTCTCATTATAGCGTGCATGTACCTAGCTCCCTATGGTATTAAACTGAAGTCACTTATTTAAAGCGATTGTTTGCAAATTTTTATCATCATTTAACCCTTTAACTGGTATAGAAAAAATATTTTTCATTGGTTTTAAACCTTATGTCATCTCAACAAAATTCAAAATATGGTGGCAACATTCAGCCAGTATCGCTAAAGTGAAAGAAATAATGTACGAAATTAAAATGAAACCCGCGTCCTTTAAAATCCTAGCCACTTCACCGAAACCGATTTCTAATAGTAATTTGTTTTTACCTTGACTGCATAGCGAAAAGATTTTTTATCGCTGAAAACAATGAATTCTTACATATTTTTTCAGGTAAGTTTTAATAATAAAATAATAAATTTAATGAGAAATTATACAATAAAGAGTAAAGTAAGAAAAATTGGTGTAAAATTTTACATTGTAAAACTTATTTTTCTTTGAGCTTATCTTACAATTACTTACACCTTTATTTCAGTAAATAAATACCTGCAATCTATACCATTTAGTAAGGTACCCACACGTAGGAGTAACATTTTTATCCGAGCTGAATTCTTGCCCATTTAATATTTCCACTTAGAAGATAATAGACGTGTCTGCACATTGCTTAGCGACCGCGGGTTTTTGCTTTCACGTCGTTTTAGTTAAGTAAGGTTTTATCAGGATTCTTCACCTGATGGAAAGTCGCTGTTGACGAGACGAAACTATCTACGATATGGCCCTTGGGCTACGTATCTGAAAAGCATGGCTTGTCATAAGTATAAGAAAGTTTTTATCTTTTGAACCAAAGCATGGTTCACGAGACGTAGGGTTGCTAAGTTTTCAAAATTTTTTTCATTTGACAAATCTGAGAATACATGGATACTTACGAGTTGAAGAAAAATACTGTCTTTCTAGACATTTTTTCAAGAAATTCAAAAAATGAAAAAAGAAAAATAAAATGTATTAAAGCTTTCAGGCATAAAACACCTGAACACACAAAGAATATTGGCACATTATTTCATAGACAACTAAAGTCAACAATCCTAATGTCAGACTTCGGCTGAGTTGCATCACCTAACTTTAACCGTAATTTTAACGATAGCCGGTGTTTTTTGTATGGAGCTTGACAGATTTTTGAAGTTTATTAAAGTCCAGCTTTATTGAATCGCGAAAATGTAACATTGTCAATATTGCTCATTTTGTAGATTGTAATGTGAATCACAGAAGCTTTGAATCCTCTTATCACTGGACCATGGAGACATTGGTAATCGTTTAGTTAGAAATAAGTAACAATGACGTCATATTCGTGACGTAATGAAGTCATCACCGCTCCCGCGGCCGCTCCAACCGTGAACGCAGGCCAATAAACTGCTCTCCCTCTTTATGGTAGTACGCAAATAAAAAAATATCGCCGCACAGCAAATATCAGCGAGGTTAAATTCGCACGTGTTACACAATAATCTTCTTCGTTGAGGTAAAATCCCATATAAATCTCCATTACCGTCTTTATCGCTTTTGCACAAAGAATAACAAAGTGCAGCGTGCGCCGTGCACGTTAGGCACAATATATTCTAGTTACGCTTGAGGCTTATAATCTCGGCGGAAACTAATGTGCTTTGTTTGCAAATTTGCAGAAAAGTGGGAGGAAGCACGCTATGTGTAGTTAATGAAAAGGTTTGATGCTTACTTTGGTATAGTTTTTAGGAATGTACTTGAAAAATAGCGGTTTGACTTTATTTTCACTTTACTCGTATCGAGTATTTTTGATACTTTCTTGGATAAATTGTAAAAATTACACTGATTCATAAAATTACACTGATTCATAAAATTACACTGAAAGAAAAGAGATAACTCTGTTAGTTTCTTATCAGGACATTAAAAATAGGCTGTAATTGTTTTTTTCGTGTCAAAATTCTGCAATGAAAAACATTAAAAAAATAAGACTGTATTTTTTTTAAATCGGTTATGAAATTGTTATACCCGGTCTTTGTATAGAATAAGGCTGACCCGCCGCTGTCGCGCCGAGTCAGCGTTTCTAAACTATGGGAGCGCCAGAGACCCCACTGAAAAGTTTAGTTCGGTTTGAGAGCTTGCTGCAACGGGTTGTCTTTAAAATTAATGTTTAAAAAGTGAATAAACTTTAAATACGTAACAAACTGTTTTTTAAAACTCCAATCTCGAGACCTCGTACAACATTTGGTGGCAGCTCAAGGGATTTAAAGAAATCCTCGGTAACCGCATCCGAAGTAACAGTGATCAGTGTGTGTGCGCGAAAACTCCGAACTCATTATCTCGCTGTATCTCGCCGTATCTCGCTGTATCTCGCTGCATCACACTGTGCTCTTCTACATCTCGCCGTGTCCCGTTGTTCCCGCTGTGTCCCGCTGTTCCCGCTGTGTCTCAACCCGTTGTACTCACCGAACCTACCATCATCACCGCATCCTGAGAAGAAGTTCCAGTATCCTCACCGTGTCCCGAGCTCCGTATCCTGTAAGAAACATCACCGTGCCGCTCCGTGCATCGCAGCTATCAACACGCCGTGTCACCGTCGTTGCGCAACCGAGTGCGCGATTGCGTCATCTATCCCCGTGTTCCCCGATTCAAAGAACAATGCACCTGATTGTCACACTCATCGCGTGGTAAGTCCTTGGTCATTGCTTTACCAATACAATAAGTAACCAAGCATAAATCTAAGTTCATTTTATTTTTAATTTGTGTTCTATTTCGTGTTTTTGTGTGTACCATAAATTTATTTTTGTAACCATGGCAACCAACGACGAGTTTTCCGACTCCGAATCATTCAACGTCCCGACGGCCTCTGCGTCCAAACCGGTCACCCGCAGTATGGCTTCTGTTCCTAAATCGGAAGACAAAATTGATCTAAACATACTACTCAAATTCATAAAACAATTTAATGGTGACAGAGACAAATTAAATCCTTTTATTTATAATTGCCAAAGCGCATTCAATCTAGCAAATGATACACAAAAACCTATACTATTCAAATACATGCTCAGCCAACTCGAAGGTAGAGCCGAAAGTATATGCAGTATCAAAGAATTTGAGACCTTCGACCAATTTGTAGAATTTTTGAAACAACAGTTTGGCGAGAGAAAGCACTACTCGCACCTGTTGTCCGAACTCCAAGATTCACGACAAAGTTTTAGCGAAACAGTAAATCAGTTCGCCTTACGTGTCGAAACCTGCCTAGCCAAACTACTTACAGAAATTAATATTTCAATTCCAACGAAACGTATGGAAAGACTAGCGGCCGCCCGCGACTTCGTACGCGTGGATCCCGTTTTATTATCCCCTTCATCTATCTTATGTGGTTTAGATTTTTTCATACAAATGTTTTTTCCCGCTAACTCTAATTTTGCAATATCCTGTTGTAACTAAGCTTTAAGTTTACTAAGGTACCTGCATGCCAAATTTTAAGCGTCTAACTTAAGCGGTTTAGATTTTTCATACAAAAGGTCTAAAAAAACTCCTAAGTATACTATCCAGGAGCCTGCCCTGCTGAACCTGCCCAGGAGTATGAAAAATAATTGTACCAAGTTTCGTTAAGATCCGTCGAGTAGTTTTTGTTTCTATAAGGAACATACAGAAAGACAGACAAAAAATTTACTGATTGCATTTTTGGCATCAGTAATCACCCCCTGATAGTTATTTTGAAAATATATTTCATGTACAGAATTGACTTCTCTACAGATTTATTATAAGTATACCTAGTCTAACACCCAGACCGGTCACAGAAATTAAAATGCATCATTTCAATTTCTGCCCGGCCGAGAATCGAACCCGGGACCTCTCGGCACAGTAGTCCGTTCTGAGCCCCGATTACGGTAACTTTTATAACGTCTACAATCCAGACGCGTTTCTGATTCTGCGATACGATTGGTCAAAACAGCTGACGTACGCTGTTGAACGACCAATCGTATCGCAGAATCGAGAAGCGTGTCTGGATTGTTGACGTTAAAAATTACCGTAATCGGGGCTCTGAACCACTACACCAAACGGCAGACGAATACATATACCCATGACAATTAACACATTTTATTTTTTTCATTAAAACATTTAACTGATGATACAATATCTATGTGCGGAAACGTCACGAAATCTGAATTTTAGCTGACCTCCTAACCCCTCATAAAAGCCAAGGTAAATTTTATTGATTGGTCTATGTTATGTTTAGGTTTTTTATTGATTTAAGGAAAGAAGATGCTTATTTCTGTTTAATTTTGTTTTTAATTGTAATAAAATATAGTTATTTTAATGTTCATATTTTTCATTTCACTTTCATTTATTCGACTGACTGTATTGTGTCAGTTTGCAACTGTGTCCACGTGGGAATGTGTCTGATTGAAAATGTGTCTCGTTGAAATTGTGTCCCGTTGAAACTAAATCAAAAAAACTAGATTGAAAAGTATCCTCATTTGTAGAAATGGCATGAGAAAAAGTAATCGCAGGTGGCAATTTTCTAAAAATGCACAAAAACTTAAAAATCTTGAAAACGGTGATATTTTTACTGGGGTCAAAATTGGACGTTAGGGAGACCATGGCGAGGCCTATCGATGGTTACAGGGTTATCCATTGTTTTTGGGACACCCTGTATTTATTTTCAATGAAAAAGCCAAATTATAGGCGTTAATTTGATTTCTGATTAAAACTATGAAAAGCTATCTTTGTTTCATTTAGTATTGCATTTTTTTATTTTTTGGTCATAAAATGGCAAGCAAAGCCGGGTGAAGAACTAGTATAAAAACAGTGATTGATACAAATAGTCAATTTTATGAAAAAATCGTAGCGTAGCCTGTACCTACTGAACAATGGGAAATGACTTCCCACTTGGATAAAATTTTGCATGCCGTTATGAATAAAGGGACATTATAAAACCCCCCTTTCCCCCCACTTTTCCAAGTTTTTGATAACAAATTTGTACGCACACGTTTGTATTTATCTCACAATTTTTTTCCATTAGATTAAGGGTTAAAATTGGGCCCAACATTATAGGCCAACTAAAAATCGGTTGCCTGCGCTTAGGCTCAAAGTGCTTGTGCACCCAGCCGTAAAACTTCATATTAAAAAAAAAGTTGACAGTGTTGACAGCTTGACTCATTGACTGACACTGACAGCTGACAGTTCACACAAGTTTTGCAGTGTGGGTTGGTGTTGTCGTGCGTGTATGTGCTAATCAAAGTTTTAAGGAAAATACTCGCATAAATTATTCCAAATCGTTTACGTGGTGTGGACTGCGGTGACAAAATAATAGGCACCTAAGAATAAAGTGATCATTAACTAGCGCAATAGTGTTCCATGATTTTTTTAGATCTTTTACATTATTAAACTATGAGTTCAAAGTAAACAACTTTCAAGTTTTTGATTTTATGGTGATTCATCACCATTCTACACAAACAATCTTCTTAGTGTCTAATAGTGCGATTAATGCGGAACGATTGATGGTGCGCACTAGTGTATGTATCCTAAGTGTAGAGACCTGATGAAGTGGTAATGGCTGTGGATGTGCTCGGGATAGCGTTATGGGGGCTTTTGTTTATTTCAACGGCGGCCTACAACGCGCGGGTGGCCCCCGACCGCCCGCAATGCTCCCCCGATGTCGGCGAGCGCTGTGTCATGAAGACTGATGGCGGTATCGACGAGTACCACTATGTTGTCAATGGTATGTTATTATCCATCAAATCGTCAGAATTGTTGAGTGAAATATTCTTTGTTCGTTTCAGCCAAATGACGTCTACTGCTGGACAAAAGCCTCCCATAACGACCGGTCCTGCGCTGCCCGCATCCAGGTTCTCCCTGACTGAGAAAAACATAGTCTTTGGTTATAAGTACCGAACATGCAAGTAATAAGTAGTGCAGTGTGGGACGGGATGTCCACCCTGAAAGTGGACCAATAACCACATAAAGGTAGCGGAAAGGCTGCTATGAACCGGTCTATATGAAAGTCATCGGAGGAGGCCTATGTTCAGCAGTAGACGTCTTATGGCAAATAGTAATACCTGCTTATGCAACTAGCCAGGCCAAGTCCAAGCACTTTTTTTTAATTATTTATTATATCCACTTTTAAGAATTGTTTTATTAAATTTGAATTAAATATGAACAGGCAATTATACAACAGAGTCTGGTATTTTTTTAAACATTATCTGACATATTTATTGATAGAGCAAGGAAATTGAGGCGAACACCTACCCACACTGATGTAATATCTTAATACAGAGCACAAACAACACATTTATTATTTATTTAACACATGCATCAGCTATACTATTTCTCTTTAAATTTCTGCAAGTAAGACAGAAAGCACTGGTCATGTCAGTAGTTGTCAGCCCGACTATGTAAGACGCCAGCTCAGATAGTGTACACAACTACTGCTAGTCAGTGGACATCAACACAAGCAAAGTCAATCAAATTGAGTGTGAGTCCTGACGCTACAGAAATCGACAATATAAGGTCGTCAAAACAGTGAATTTATTTATTTATTTTTCTCTAATGCCTGCCTCAGGATTGCGTCACATGGTCAGCTTCACCGAGGGCGGGTACTTCATCATGAAGTGCGAGGCGGCGGCGCTCGGCGACCGCGCGCTGCCCGCCTTCACGCGCCCCAAGCGCTTCCAGAACGTCACGCTCGCGGGCTGCGCGCCGCCGCCCGGCTCCTACGCCGCCGCGCTCGCCGCGCTCAACGTCACGCGGCCGGCGCGCCTCATCCTCGCCGGCCTGCCGCGGCCCGCGCGCCTCGCCGCCGCCGCCTTCGCCGGCCTCGAGCAGCTGCGCGCGCTGGAGCTCAGCGCCGGCCGCGGGCCCGGCGCGCTCGAGCTGGCCCGCGACGCGCTGCGGCCGCTGGCGCTGCGCTCGCTCGCGCTCGTGGGCGTGCGCCCGCCCGCGCTGCCGCCGCGCCTCGACAGCCTGCGCCTGCGCTACACCGGGCTCGACGCGCTGCCGCCCGAGGCGCGCGACGTCGTCACGCTCGAGGTGGGCCCGGCGAATCACGGCGGCGGTCGGTCCACCGATTTCGGTGATCGATACTCGTATCAGTCCAAATTCCTTTATTTGCATGGATTATTAAAAATAGCTCTTACAAATCGTCAAATCTTCTATACTTATAATAAATCTGTAGAGAGGTCAATTCTGTACATGAAATATATTTTCAAAATAACTATCAGGGGGTGATTAGTGATCGATACTGATGCCAAAAATGCAATCAGTAAAATTTTTGTCTGTCTGGTTCCTTATAAAAGCAAAAACTACTCGACGGATTTTAACGAAACTTGGTACAATTATTCTTCATACTCCTGGGATGTCAGTAGTTGTCAGCCCGACTATGTAAGACGCCAGCTCAGATAGTGTACACAACTACTGCTAGTCAGTGGACATCAACACAAGCAAAGTCAATCAAATTGAGTGTGAGTCCTGACGCTACAGAAATCGACAATATAAGGTCGTCAAAACAGTGAATTTATTTATTTATTTTTCTCTAATGCCTGCCTCAGGATTGCGTCACATGGTCAGCTTCACCGAGGGCGGGTACTTCATCATGAAGTGCGAGGCGGCGGCGCTCGGCGACCGCGCGCTGCCCGCCTTCACGCGCCCCAAGCGCTTCCAGAACGTCACGCTCGCGGGCTGCGCGCCGCCGCCCGGCTCCTACGCCGCCGCGCTCGCCGCGCTCAACGTCACGCGGCCGGCGCGCCTCATCCTCGCCGGCCTGCCGCGGCCCGCGCGCCTCGCCGCCGCCGCCTTCGCCGGCCTCGAGCAGCTGCGCGCGCTGGAGCTCAGCGCCGGCCGCGGGCCCGGCGCGCTCGAGCTGGCCCGCGACGCGCTGCGGCCGCTGGCGCTGCGCTCGCTCGCGCTCGTGGGCGTGCGCCCGCCCGCGCTGCCGCCGCGCCTCGACAGCCTGCGCCTGCGCTACACCGGGCTCGACGCGCTGCCGCCCGAGGCGCGCGACGTCGTCACGCTCGAGGTGGGCCCGGCGAATCACGGCGGCGGTCGGTCCACCGATTTCGGTGATCGATACTCGTATCAGTCCAAATTCCTTTATTTGCATGGATTATTAAAAATAGCTCTTACAAATCGTCAAATCTTCTATACTTATAATAAATCTGTAGAGAGGTCAATTCTGTACATGAAATATATTTTCAAAATAACTATCAGGGGGTGATTAGTGATCGATACTGATGCCAAAAATGCAATCAGTAAAATTTTTGTCTGTCTGGTTCCTTATAAAAGCAAAAACTACTCGACGGATTTTAACGAAACTTGGTACAATTATTCTTCATACTCCTGGGCAGTATACTTAGGAACTCCCACGGGAACGGGTATTAGCGGGAAAATCATTTTGTATGAAAAAATCTATACCGCGTAAGATAGATGAAGGGGGTAAAACGGGATCGAACGAAGTCACGGGCGGCTGCTAGTATTAAAATTAATATAAAAGACTTATGCTAAAAAAAACTGAAATTTTGGTCTCACGGAGCCTTCGCGTGTTTTATAATCTACCTACCTACCTTTTGCGGTACCAGCGCTTCGAGACCGACATTCGGCGAGTGTCGTCGAATCGGTTTTATCACAGGCGCGCAGGCGGAGGAACAAAATGAAAAATATCGGACGTATCACCCGGCAGGTGGTGGAGGAGGCGGTGCGCGGGCTGGGCGGGCCGGCGCCGCGGCTGGAGGTGCTGACGCTGCGCGCGCCGGTGCGGGCGGCGCCCGAGGCCCCGCGGCTGCGGCGCGCGGCGCTGGCGCGCTGGCAGGAGGCGGCGCCGGGCCCGTGGCGCGCCTGCCCGCGCCTGGAGCAGCTGTCGCTCATGGAGGCGGCGGCGCGCGCGCTGCCCGCCGGCTTCGTGGCCGCCTGCCCGCTCCTGGAGGATCTCGAGCTGCAGATGATGCAGGTCCGCCCCTTTTCGTTCCTTATGCCTTGATCACACGTATCGAGTAAACCAGTGAGACAGTGCTCTCGGCCAAGTATTCGGTGTTTGTTTTGTACAATTCGGTTCGTATCGTATGGAGACAGTAGTAGCACTGTCTCGCCCGTTTACTCGGTACGTGTGATCAAGGCTTTACGCACCCCGGACGCGTTTCCGACGTTTATTTTGTAATACTAATTATGTTTCCTTGCTTTTGCAGGCCGAAGCGATCCCGGAAGGATTTCTGCTCAACGCGACCGCTCTCAAGAAGTTCAAAGCGGCGTTCTGGCCGCTAAAGGAGCTGCCGGTCGACCTCTTCGACTACTCGCCGAACCTGGAGGAGATAGACCTCTCGAGTAACGGACTGGAATCGTTACCTAGGTATTTTTCGTTTTCGTACCCCACGATGACTCAACCGAGATAAGAGTTCCCCAAATGTAGAAATGCTTTTAAAAAGCCTACTTACAAAAATAAAATAAGCTTTTAAAAGGTGCAAGTTCGTAGCCGATTGCACGCAGCGGCAGCAGACGACGTGTCGCCGCTTGCACCTTAAGTTTCTTTTTCGAGTTGTTTGACGCAAGAGTGCAATAAATACGTTTGTGGTTGCAGCGGGCTGTTCTCGCGGCTGGCGGGGTCGCTGCGGGTGCTGTCGCTGGCGCGCAACCGGCTGCACGCGGCGGCCGCGCTGCAGGTGGCGCCGCTGGCCGGGCTGCGCCGGCTGTACCTGGCCGACAACCCGCTCGGCGACCTCTGCCCCGCCGCCAGCGCCTCCATCCTCGCGCGCAGTGAGTGTCGCCGAGACCCGGCCTCTGTCGGCGCAGTCCTGTCGCCCCTCCCTGGGGGTGGACGACAGGAATGAGGGCTATCGTTTTTATACTTAACACTTGGCACCCCTGGCGATTGACAGGACCTTACTCTACAGTGGCGCCATCTTGATGAATGCAAATGCGATAGTCCTCCTACCACTTTCGCGCTCACCAGTTGGTGCCACTGTCTTCGCTACTAGCAAGTGACAGGACCTTACTCTACAGTGGCGCCATCTTGATGAATGCAAATGCGATAGTCCTCCTACCACTTTCGCGCTCACCAGTTGGTGCCACTGTCTTCGCTACTAGCAAGTGACAGGACCTTACTCTACTCTCCGTTGTACTCCCTGGCCAGTGGAGACAACAGGCCTGTATTTTTAATCAACGATTTGAGGACTGTCGTCTCCCCCTGTAGGCCTAGGGGCTAGGATGCGCGCCGCGATGAGCGGTTATCACGCCATTTTATCGATTTCGCCCATACATTTTGACGTCGCGTCGATAAAAGTTATTACGGCGCGCATCTCAGGCCTACCGGCGAGCGTCAATCAAAAGCCATAATATTTTTGTAACATACCTATAAAAATACTGAAGCACCTGTGGGTACTTTGTACGTGTGTGTAGCCTAAGTGTTGGTGTAGGGCAGGAAAACCAAGTGATCGACACAAGATTCTAGTTCCAACTCATTTATTTATAATACCTAACTGAATTCATCTTCATCGCCACTCCTCTGTTTTTTTGACTTGACTCGGCTAATTTCCGCATAGTGTAAAAGCAGCAAAACATTACAGTTCTGTGTCACGTGTCTGTGCGTGTGTCAATTTGGACATTGAACTTTAAAGTATCCTATGTCCTTCTCCTGGCTCTAAACTACCTCCCTGACAATTTTCAGCTAAATCGGTTCAGCCGTTCTTGAGTTATAAGTGAAGTAACTAACACGACTTTCTTTTATACAGGGTGTCCCGTAATGTAACGTTAAGCCGGAACTGGGTGTTGAGGCAAGTTATGCTGGTTATCAGAAAAATATAAAAAAAAATCTATGTGGCATTTTGTCAAAATAATAGGCATTTAAAAAAAAACAAAAAATTCTACTCCCGGTGACGGTCTTTCTACTCTTGTTGCCACAAATCTTCACTTTTTCCAAATTTTTTTTTTGTTATGTAAGCCTGAATAATGCTTCTCTAAATTGTTATCAAAATTACAAAACCAGCTGCTCCAACTTGGATGAAAAAAATACATTATTCTCAAAAAAAATATCAAAATAAAAATTTTGCCTAGTTTAAACTGACTGGACTGAAAAAAAATTGTACAACGCGAGTATGGCAAGTGACGTCATAATTTGGCGCATTTAGTAAGGATTCCAAAATGGTATAACACTTTGTAAAATCTTGCTGTAATTGTCGACAATTTTTGTTTATTGGAAATAATCCCATTTTTCACTTTATCTATCTTGGTTAAAAATATTATTCTAATGTGCCCAAAATTCAAGTTTCTGGCTTAAGTGAGGTGGAGAGGCCATTTTAAAAGGTATGAGCGGGACAGAGAGGGCCATCCTACCAAGCAGGGATGTTATGGATATCCGTAACCGTAACCGAAACTGATTCAAAAGTTACGGATAGTTTCGGATAAAGGCGGAGTCTAAGGGTACCATTCCAAACTGCAAAACTCTATGAAATCTGCAGTATACACCTAAATCTTAATATTTGTTACCAACTTGTCTGGCATTCGCTGGCACCATCTAATATGCCAGCCTGTTTTACCTCTTTATCATACATCTTAGTTGGTACATAAAGTAGCTATGTGGGTCACGCTCACGCGGCATCTTGCTATTTGTATTATACCTACATTTTTGAAATTCTAATAATTCCGTAACCGAAATTATCCGAAACTTTGTTGTGACCGTAACCGAAACCGGTATAATATNAGGAGCTGGTGCTGAGCCGCGCGGGGCTGGCGCGCGTGTGCGCCGACTGGACGCACCACATGCCCGCGCTGCGCCGCCTCGACCTCTCGCACAACCGCATCGCCGAGCTGCAGGTACAATAGCGCATCTGTATGGTGTGTACTGCGGCAGGCGCGTCGTACCTGGCGCCGCTGCAGGAGCTGGTGCTGAGCCGCGCGGGGCTGGCGCGCGTGTGCGCCGACTGGACGCACCACATGCCCGCGCTGCGCCGCCTCGACCTCTCGCACAACCGCATCGCCGAGCTGCAGGTACAATAGCGCATCTGTATGGTGTGTACTGCGGCAGGCGCGTCGTACCTGGCGCCGCTGCAGGAGCTGGTGCTGAGCCGCGCGGGGCTGGCGCGCGTGTGCGCCGACTGGACGCACCACATGCCCGCGCTGCGCCGCCTCGACCTCTCGCACAACCGCATCGCCGAGCTGCAGGTACAATAGCGCATCTGTATGGTGTGTACTGCGGCAGGCGCGTCGTACCTGGCGCCGCTGCAGGAGCTGGTGCTGAGCCGCGCGGGGCTGGCGCGCGTGTGCGCCGACTGGACGCACCACATGCCCGCGCTGCGCCGCCTCGACCTCTCGCACAACCGCATCGCCGAGCTGCAGGTACAATAGCGCATCTGTATGGTGTGTACTGCGGCAGGCGCGTCGTACCTGGCGCCGCTGCAGGAGCTGGTGCTGAGCCGCGCGGGGCTGGCGCGCGTGTGCGCCGACTGGACGCACCACATGCCCGCGCTGCGCCGCCTCGACCTCTCGCACAACCGCATCGCCGAGCTGCAGGTACAATAGCGCATCTGTATGGTGTGTACTGCGGCAGGCGCGTCGTACCTGGCGCCGCTGCAGGAGCTGGTGCTGAGCCGCGCGGGGCTGGCGCGCGTGTGCGCCGACTGGACGCACCACATGCCCGCGCTGCGCCGCCTCGACCTCTCGCACAACCGCATCGCCGAGCTGCAGGTACAATAGCGCATCTGTATGGTGTGTACTGCGGCAGGCGCGTCGTACCTGGCGCCGCTGCAGGAGCTGGTGCTGAGCCGCGCGGGGCTGGCGCGCGTGTGCGCCGACTGGACGCACCACATGCCCGCGCTGCGCCGCCTCGACCTCTCGCACAACCGCATCGCCGAGCTGCAGGTACAATAGCGCATCTGTATGGTGTGTACTGCGGCAGGCGCGTCGTACCTGGCGCCGCTGCAGGAGCTGGTGCTGAGCCGCGCGGGGCTGGCGCGCGTGTGCGCCGACTGGACGCACCACATGCCCGCGCTGCGCCGCCTCGACCTCTCGCACAACCGCATCGCCGAGCTGCAGGTACCACCTCATCATCATCATTTCAGCCACAGGACGTCCACTGCTGAACATAGGCCTCCCCCAATGACTTCCACATCGCACGGTTGGCTACCTCTACCTTTATCAGGTCGTCGAGCAAACGTTCCACGCTTTCAATTCATTGTGATAAGACCGCCTGTATTGTACTGTCCCTTGTATTTCTTTTTGTTTTTGTTTATGTATGCTATACTAAAGTGTTCACGCGGAACTAATAATGAAATACATTCTTGAGTTTGAGAATTTATGGTACTTTAGACAATAATATTACATTTAAATTGGAGTTAACGTGCCGGCCAGCACATCAAGCCGGTTCGGTGGCTGATAGGCGAGAGAGGGATACAGTGAGTGGAAGAGTGAACGCGCGCACGGACCGAATGTGATTGAACGATAGTGATGTGTAGCTGTCTGTCATAGACAATTGTATTTATTATTATTATGATATTTCAATTCTCCGTGGCACTCGTCGATTGCGAATTACGAGCTTATGAATCCACGGCGGCTTCGTGTTTCAGTTCGCGGACCTGAAGATCCAGCGCACGGTGGCCAACGCCGAGGTGGAGCTCAGCTACAACCCGCTGCACGTCGTGCGCTGCTCGCGCGAGGACTACGAGCTGGCGCGCGACGAGCCCGTGCCGCAACAGGTGATATGATATATCATGCAAAGATGATAGTTGATAAAGTCTGGTCCGTGAGTATGTACAATTTTGTCCAATGACCCCAAGCTATCCATCCTTATCGCTCGCGTGTAATTATATTGCTGTCGCGACTGTGCGACGGGCGCCTGCAGTGAGTGTGCGAGCGCGACAGCAACATAATTACGCGCGAGCGAGCTTAGGCAAAATTCTACGTGCTCACGGACCAGGCTTTAGTACTAGTTCATGAGCTATGATGCTAATGAGGGCTATCGTTTTAGCGCTTACCAGTTAGCGCCACTGTAGAGTAAGGTCCTGTCATTTGCTAGTAGCGAAGACAGTGGCGCCAACTTGTGGGATTATCGCATTTACACTCATCAAGATGGCGCCACTGTAGAGTTCGCCAGGGGTGCCAACTGTTAAGTATAAAAACGATAGCTCTCATTGCACCCCCATGATCATGGCAGGGGCCTTGAAAAAGAACCCTAGATACGCCAACGCGAGCCGTTCACTGAATCTTCGCTCGTTTCGCAGTCGGCGAAGATCATAATGGACTCGCGGCTCGAGTGCACGTGCCGCGAGTACTGGCTGGCGCTGGCGCTGCGCGAGGGCCGCCTGCCGGGCTTCGAGCCGCGCTGCGCCGCCGCCGCCGACCCGGCCGGCCGCGCGCTGCTGCACCGCCCGCTGCAAAAACTAATTCTAATAAATAAAAACTTAATAAAATAAATACTTACCAACTCTATACTTACTTACTGCATAAAACCATCCAAGCGAATCGATCACGACACTACTCCTTACAAAGTTGCAAGTATAAACAATGCCCTGTTCCAGCCTCTGATAAGCGGCATACAGTTAGAATAAGAATGTAGGCTATTTTTAGAACCAATGGTTCACTCTTAGTTTTAGAATATTTAGTTAAATAAGTTTAGATAGGTAATCTCAAATACGTTTTTACATTTCAGCCTATTAACGCAAGTGAGACCGGACTATGTCCAACCGATCAACGCAAGCCCAGGAATATATTTCGACTACGTAGGTGAACTGAAAATAAATGGTGGATATCTGAATGTTTTAGCCCCTATAGATGTTTCCTACGTAGGCCCACAAATTCAAAATTTAAAAATTATGATAAATAAAGTAAATTCTATATGTAAAGTAAGTAAAATCCATAGCGAACAAGAATGCGAAAACATTTTAGGACCCCTCTACACGAGGTATCAAGATATTACAGAGGAATATGACTCTCTGTCCCATCTTCTCTCACAAAGAAGTAAAAGATCTGCCTGGTTTGGAGGCATTGGCTCAGCCCTTAAACAGTTGTTCGGGACTCTGACTGAAGACGATGCCATTAGATATGATAATGCCCTAAGCACCGTCCAAGAAAATGAAAAGAAATTGGCCTCCTTAATTAAACAGAATATCTTAATAACCACTTCCACCTTAATAGCTCAGAATAAGACCTTAGAGAAAATCAGAATTAACGAAGCCAGTTTCCAAATAGCTATTGACAAGCTCATCGCGAACCTAAATAATCTAACTACCGCATCACAAGAGATAGCCATCTCATCTGAACTCAACACAGCCTTTAACATATTAGACTCCGCGATCCTAACAATGTCCTTCCGGCTGGAAGACATTACAAACTCTATCCTCTTTTGCAGTCAAAACGTTTTACACCCATCAGTTATAACACCGCCAAAATTGTATCACGAGCTTGCCAAGAGCTATAGACATTTTCCTAACAATTTAAGATTACCTGTAAGTTTAGATTTAGAATTTATTCACGCCATAATTAGCGCGTCAAAATTGTCTTGTTACTATTTTAGAAGTAAAATAATGTTTATATTACATATAACCCTGGTGACCCCAGAAACCTATTCTTTGTATAACAACGTTCCACTACCGACACCTCATGATGTCGGATCAGTGAAATCATATGCCACTATTATACCTAGCACTAAGTATATAGCAATGACCAAGGATAAATCCCGGTACTGCACCCTGGACAACTTAACCGACTGCAGAGTGATAAGTTCTGAAACATACATTTGTGATATAATGAACACATACACACCCAGTGCCCGTATAACGTGTGAAAGTGAAGTGTTAACGAAANAGGTACTTCTACTTTATCATAAACACAAATAATTGTCTCAACATGTAAGTAACAAATACTTCATTATTCTGTTTATATTTGAACTTCGCATGATAAACGTTTCCCACGTTTATTTATTGAATCAAATGAGAACGGCAAACAATAATTTATTTGCGAAGATAATTTAAACTGTACTAATTACATTAATAAACAAAGTTATTTACAAGGTTTAATGAGATAACACGTCTTCCGCTCAGTTAATATTTTGTCTAGTCTATAAATTTATGTTTGTCAACATCAGCTAATGTTACTGTCAAGATACATAATTAGAACCAAAACAATAAGGGTGAGTTGCACCACCTAACTTTAACCGTGACTATAACGATAACCGACGTATTTTGTATGGAGTTTGACAGATTTTTGACATTTGTTAAATTCAAAGTAAGATGGTGCAACCCAGCCTACGGAAACATTGCTCTTTCTTTGAAAATTATGAATATAAATGGTTGGCAACGAATTAACAAACTAAATACATATTTTTCTGTACAGAAGTGTTTTTCATTAGCAAAGGATTATCCGATTCGAAGGTCCGATTTAGCCACCACAGGTGCATATCACGTTATAACCTATGAGAATCCACTGTGTGACGTACATACCCCCATAGTGTGCTACATAGCATGAACTCCCTCTTTTTACAAAAACCTTCTCTTGCATAAAAAAACGGTTGTGGCCTTAGTGGATACAACCTTTACTAATAAGAAAAAAATCCTCAAATATTTGGAACAGCCAGCTATGTTCTCCATTCACACTGTCCGTATGTCACACTCCACATTTCGACGAGAAAAAATGCTAAACAGTCATCTTGTGAGGCTATCACACCGTTCATTTTACACGCGCCGCTCAGTGATTTCCTTCGTGTATGTTTGAAGGGATATTACTTGAAACGTACTTTATTTCTTCATTTTGTTTCCCTTTCTTTCATCTTTACTTCCTTTGCAAGCATTGTTAGGGATAAAAAAGATAGGACTGTCAAAATTTGAAAGGAAGCGTTTACAATCATTTGGGTGACTTTATAAATAACCCTTCTTCTGGCGCAGTCGGTTAATAAACATGAGCAACATAGTTTTTATACTTTCAATTACCTACTATTAAATAACATATTAACTACAGAAGAATTAGGAACAATACAAACAGGTATGATATTAAAAAGCAAAAAACTCCGAAACTCATGTACCTACTATCTACTAAAAAAATCACAGATGGACGTAATATTCTCCCTAAATAACTGACAAATGGTCCGGAGGCAATCACCTTTCCTAAAAACCGTACTTCCACATTATTTGACAGAACCATTTTAGTACCTTGACCGATTTACCCGGATACTTGGTAACCCTATTTGTGAAGGGATGGGTTAGTACGCTCGAAAGAATTGATCCTTTCAAATATTGTGAAGATTTTGCCCGACCCAATACAATTGCGCTTTTGGATTTTACATTTGACGCCTCAAATCATAAATTGGTATGGATTTGTGTGAATTGAGTTGTATGGGATTTTTTGACTTGATCTGCCTTGAAATTATAACTAGTCGAGCGAGCTACGCGAGGTTTCGAAGTCGTACTCCTCATTTATGTTTGTATTTACTAAGGATTTCCATAACGACGGTCCTGCGCTGCCTGCATGCAGGTACTTCTCGCGACGTTCACCAGATCATCCGTCCACCTAGTGGAGGGCCTGCCCACACTACGTCTTCCGGTTCGTGGTCGCCACTTGAGAACTTTTCTTCTCCAGATGATTATCACTTATACTGGTACAAAACCATAATAATAAAATGCGTACAAAACGTTTATAAACTACGTAAATAAAACTGTAGTAAACTACTCAACAAAATAAGTTTCAAACGCCTAATAAATATAATTTTCCCGCCTCCTCTTTTCAACCCGGTTGTTTTACTCATACTAAACATGAATTACCTTTTCCATAACAGATAAAAAGCTCCACAGCCTTTAGATAAAAGATAGGCCATGCCGCGTTTTACAACACATCTGCCTTGTAGCTTTTGGAGCTTTGAATATTAACAAGGGCAGACAAAGGGATGGGTACTAAAAGCTAAGGGAGTTTTTTCGGCGACGCAAAATATGAAATGACAGTTAAAATGTCATTAGAGGACAGATGTGTAGGGTAATTCAAGTGCAATCTGTCATTTCAATCTATTCTATTTGTCATTTAGCTTGTTTAATCTGTGCTGAATAAAGTGCACAATATTTAAGCAGGATATGGTTGNCAAGTTAATGGGGCTCTTTAAAAAAACGTCGAAAAAACTAAGCGCTGTATTACATATTATTTTGTACTTTTTTGTGGGTAGTCCAATTTATTTTATCTCGTAAATCAAAATTCACACTGTGCGCCAGCGGCAGTTCAAATAATAACAACGAAAACAAGTTAAAATAACCGAACAAGTGATAATAATAATAATAACTACCTGTTCTGCTACTGCACCGTCGGTAGGTCTAAATGCAGGGGCGTCGCCGACCGTGTTTAGGGCTCGCCACAGATCACTATATTTGTTGGGGCTCGCTCTGTTTCGGTGATGCCTTCTTGAGTTGTATACGTTTAGACACAGTTTGGTTGAGGGCTCACGAATCACACACAATATCACCAATTTTATATCGCAGCCGTAAAATAACGTACCGCGCGGTCCCGGTCCGGCGCGAAAGAACGGTTCGTGCACCGGCCGCACCGTGGCGCTGTAGTCGCGCGCCCGCGCTGCACCGAGGCGCTGCTGTAGGCACGTATGTATTGGCGGCAGATTTAAAATCATTCTCACCCAGTTGCTGAGTAGAATTGAACGTATGTGTACCTGAACAGTTCTCATGCTGACCTAATCTAAAGATACTGATCTTTAATACTAATATTAGCTTTTGCTCGCTGCTTCAGACACGTGGATTTATCATAAATAATAGGCGGTGTTATTCAGCATAAACAATATTACTAGTTTGATTTTATAACATTCGTTCAGTAGTTTTGTACCCCTCACAAACTTTCACATTAATGGATGGATGTTGGATTATCTTTCATAAAAATAACAGCAATAATAAAAATCAAATTAAAAAACATTTTTTATCGGGATCCAAATAAAAACAAAAATTATATTTTAACATATATTTTCACAACTTGGTTGTATTAATGGCCTGCGAACGAGTGGAGTTTGTCAGTGGAATGTCCAAAATAACAAATTTCAATAAATGCAATAATAATTCGAGTCGATAAGATTTTATGATCATGTTTTACATGATTTTCCATGGATTTTATTCCCGCATACTTAATTTATCTAAAACTATGACTATTATTGTAAATAAAATTCACAAACAACATTTTTGTCGTAAAACGACTACGAATTTTTCATATTCAACGAACTTGTATTGCGCAAATATTAGATCAACAATATAATTGGCTTGATTGCTAACATTGGTATTCATTGCACTGATTCTGATTCTTGTTCAACTTAAGGCCCAGAACAGACGGTGAAACGCAACTGCAACGAAACAGCAACTGCTAGTTACTTTTGAGTTGCATCTAAGTTTCTGTCATAGCGTCCGTTGAGAGACCACACATGACGCGATCAGTTTGAAACTTTCAGTTTCATTCATCAGAATCATCAGAAAGTTGCAGTTTCGTTGCAGTTGCGTTTCACCGTCTGTTCTGGGCCTAAAAGAAATCATAATAATATTATGAAGTAATTTTAAAAATAAATGTCATAATACCAATTAGAATCTTTTCGAAAAGTACTATTTAATTTACTCGTAAGTAGTAACTTACATTAAATTTATGGTCACAAAATTTTACTTGGCACGGTTTTGAGCTATCATTTTCATATTAATTTTATATTGTTTGTACAATGGCACAGCTTAGTTAAGCTTATAATATAAAAATTATTATCTTTTACCTATTATTCAACAATATAAACAATATACTATAAAGACATGAGTATATTAGATATCTCTTTCAGTCTAAGTAATCGTAAAGATGATTATGTTGTCACTACCAAGTAACAAACCAACCAACGTAATCGGTGTCAGAATTTTTAGTTTAGTGCATTGAGGAGCATTCCAATAATATTATGCTTGAGTGAGTAAACGAGTGCTAATTTTCATTTTGTTAAAAACACAAACACGATTTAGTTAAGATTCTAATTTATCACAGTGTCTCAACATTGAAAAACTTAAAAAATATTTACAAAAATATCTTACATCTACTATTCGGAAGACTAAATTCATCAGTAACGAAAATAGCACTATTTATTTATACAATAATATCTACGAGAATATATTGTCAAATTGGCAGATCTTTGATCGGTCGATATAAACGAACATTGCTCAATTTCCGTAATCTTAAATCGACGAAGGACACATCCGCCCTGTCATTTATCTTTTTATAAAAATAGGTTCCGCTCCGGACCGCGTTCGCCGCCGCTGGATGCGGGGAGCGCCGGACCGGCCGTCGTGGAAACCTTCGGGGGAGGCCTTCGTCCGGCGACGGGCGTCGTTCGGCCGAAACGAACGAAGCGCACGCCCAACGCCCGCGAAACGTGCACGGAGCGCTCGTCGGTTAAATTTAAGGCACATCTACTGAGAAAGTATATTTCAGGGATGGCGAACCTTTATGTATCAACGTGCCACTTTTCCGAAAAAAAATGTTTGATAAAGTCTTAGACGTGCCATCAAATATCACCTAATGCTATCAATGAGGGGTAATAGTACAAGTGGTGCCACTGGCGAGTGACAGGACCTTACTCTATAGTGTTGCTAACTGATGAGGGCAAATACGATAGCCCTTATATAAAACATATTATTTTATAGTTAATTTTGTGATAGGTGGGCGTGCCCTAAATATTGTGGCGCGTGCCATCAATGGCACGCGTGCCATTGGTTCGCCATCCCTGGTATATTTATTTGGAATCGCGCAGCCGGGCCGTCATCGTTCACATCGGGCCGGGCGGTCAGGCGGCGGCGGGCGGGGCGGCGTCGGGCTCGGGCTGGGCGCGGCGCCGCCAGCCGGGCGGGCGCGGCTCGGGCAGCGCGTACCGCAGCTCGTCCCAGAAGCCGCGCGCGCCCCAGCGCAGCGTGACGTGCGCGGCGGCCAGCGCGCGCAGCTCTGGGTCGAGGCGCGCGCCGCCCGCCAGCAGCAGCACGNGCACTTGTTGGTAATACCACAGAATAATAATAAGTACTTTTAAAACATTTTAATGTTACTAACAGTAATCAGTTAACATTTGACCATCTGGACTTCGCTCAGTCTTTGTCGCTGGCACTGTCATTTCTGTTTGTGCGAAGTTTGACCTCGATACGCATTGAAGATTATACGAACTCTCGCGTGTATATACGTATAAGATTAATATCTTATACGTATATACGCGATGGTATAAAAATTCACGACCCGTTCAGCGAAACGATTCTTTCGAGTGATTGACCTATAACGGGATATGAAATGACTCAGTTAAAATTGAAATTTATGGAGAAATTAAGGTAAGCTGCGGTAAAAGATTTGCTAATGCCTACTCTGCTTTAACAGTTTATCTTTAAGCGTCGTCAATTATGACGTCAGTAACTATCATTCATATCCACCAAATCCCATAGAAAAAATCCTCAGGTCCGTCGCAAAAGAAATGTAACTCAGAGCTATTCCTAAATTCGGTGGCTAACATAACTTTTTGCCCCGAGAAGAAAGTAAAAACTACATTACATTTAGCGTCTATGATTCTTGGCGAAGTTTGTAAAATACATACAGGTTCAATTGGGGCAAATTGCTACTAAAATAAAAGGCGCTTTCACATTTAGGCGACTTTGCAGCGCGACAAACGCGCGATAGACGCGCTGCCGAATAATTTCATACTATGTGACAGCGGATGCATGCCTTCACATTATAAGAACGCCGCTGCCGCGCTGCTGTCGCGTTTCTAACGCCCTAATGTGAAAGCGCTCTAAGAGTTCAAGAGGTAGTAGCGATATAACTACAAAAGTAGGCCTAACTAGCTGCCCCTTTGAGAAGTAACATTAGATTATCGTCTTCATTTGTGGAATCTACAACCGTGGTATTAGGGGCTAATAATGCTTCAAAGTTATTTTCGCCAAGTTGATTTCTTCAACGCCAAGTGTAATTAATAAAAGCTTGAATTGGCCAAGATAAATAAGGTACTCGTAAAGACCGATTGCTGAGGCAGAAAGCTCTATAGTGGTGACAACGGCCGGATGACGTAGTGTGGGCAGGCAACCCGCTAGGTGGACCGACAATCTGGTGAAGGTCACGGGAAGTAAATACTGATACCTACTGAGCTAGATCCCTAGGCAGTGCAGGACCGGTCGTCATGGGAATCCTTAGTCCAGTGGACGTCATTTGGCTGAAGCGAACGATCGAAATACTGATAATAACCTAATGTTGCTATCTTGAATCAACTGAAGAATGAACATCCTGAGGATGATTAAGCATGAGCAGTAATCCTGCTCATTATAACGTAGGAAGGAAGGTTGTAAGGCACCGCTCCCGTGCCCGGGATATGCAGTCAGGAAGGGAACTAACTCCCTAGTGAGCCTAGAGTCCCTATTCCCAAAGACACTAAGTCCCTAGAGCCCTAGCCCTGCCCAAGAATAGATACTTAGACATTTTTAATGTCAATAAAAAAGAACACTTTACACAATCGCGATTTAATTTTAAAACAATATCAATCACATTAATTTCTCCCAAGTTTGTAACACTCAAAATTCCCAAGTTTTTGTGTACGGATTTTTCCGGGAGCGAATTTTCTTGTAGCGTTCTCCTGAATTATCTACGGGATATCTTTACAGGGAGATTGGAAGGTAATGGAGCAATTAGAGTGACGTCGTACAAAAGTTTTGACAGTTTTACTGGAGGTGAGGGAATTATACGGCGTGGACTTTGCAAGGTTCTGGGCCATTATTGTCATTGTTTGGTTTTCTTGCGGCGATATTACGTTCTGATAAAATGTTATCGGTCATTTTGTGTTGGCAAAGCTTGTGATTTGATAAGAACAAAAGGTGGGGTAACAGCTCGTTGCCACGGTGATCCAGTTTTGAGGGATCCTGCAAAATTGGATCACCGTGGACTGGACTGTCCTGTGAACACAGTACACACTTAATTCGAATTGCAAATTCAAACGGATCAATTTTTGCTAGACACTGCAACCGGGATGTTCGTATGAACGTTACTATTAAAATACGTATACTACTAAACGGGGCCCTGAAAAAACAGTTCCTACCTAAAAAGGAATGTCTCCGTGGATACAAGCCCTGATGCTAACGGACAGCTTACGAAATGCTCATAAAGGTTGACTTTGAAATCGTTGGCATCCTTTTAAAATAAGAATCTACTCATGATACACAATGCATTCCCCAAACCCTCTTTCGCAATCTTTTATTACGATTCCCTCCCGTACCACTGTTCACCAACTCACTATTTTCTCGCAACTGTTCTCGACACACAACACTTAAAATGTCTTCCCAAAACATCTCACCCGCAAGTTTCCTCAGTTACTCCGTAACCATGGCGCTTGCAACAGTGCCGAAATTTCGGAATCTCAAAATTAAGGTACATGGTAGCAATTAATAATTACTATTATGTTAGTGACCATGAACATTTAAAACAATATAAAATTAACTAACTATTGTAAAGTAACTAGTGCCCCCCCGGCATTAGGTGCCATTGCATCTATTATTATACATAGAAACCTTTCTCCTGAATCAGTATCTGTTGCTGAAAACTACATTAAAATCCGTTGCGTAGTTGCAAAAATCTAAGCGCACAAACATATGGAGCGGAGCGACTTTGGTTTTAAAGATCAAGAAAGGCAAAGATATAAAACAAAACAATAAGTCATTAGTAGCAAACAATTTTTACTAACAATTACCTATCACATAACCCTGCTATCACAAACATACTCCTCTCCAGAGCTAAAAGTCTATACAGGTTTTTAAGCAAGTACGAATAGGTACTTGCTTTCAAAAATTAGGTAAGTTTTATTATTGTACTACATATTTGTTTAACACTGTGACGGTGGCAAGAAAACCGCGTCATTATCAATATGGGAAAAAATATTTTAATATCGCGTTTTAAAGCCGTACAACGCCATCTACCAGTATGATTCTTACTAACTGCCGGCGTGCTTTAAGCGTTAACGTGAAGGGGATGTTTGGTTTAGTGTCGAGGGGTTACGAATATAAAATTAGCAACCGGTTGCTATGGTGCTATTGCAACGCGACTATGGAAAACGTATGGAACATTCTTTTGTAATGTTTATTTGCACTACAAAGACTTATTTAGTTAGTTTAATTAATTAATTAATTTAATTTAGTAAGCTGTTCTGTAGTAATACCTTTCCTGTAGTTGTAAAACAATAATTTGAGATGGAACGTATAAATAACGTGTGAAGAATACACGTACCTATTTATAGCATAATAATTGAAATTAGTATTTCACTGTTTAAAGAAACATGTATCACTGGTATCTAAATTTTAATAAAAACACGTGTATTTAAAACGTACAACCGGGATAAATACTCAGATTAATTTTGCATCATCAACATCAGTAACCCCACCTAAAGACCCAAACTGAACTTCGGAAGAAAACTTGAATAAGGAGAGTCTTATACATATAAACAGTTGGCCGTAACAGAAACTATTACAGCTCTAACATGCCCAAACTAGCTCAAAACTTTCGTGTAGCTACAAAATAATCCCAGATTTAAACTTGCCCACGTCCATTTGGAATTTAAGCGGCTTACAATAGAGCTTGAATGGTCAACTGTTGCGTTCGATTGTTCTTAGGTTAATTGAATGGAAAGAGGATGCATTTATACAAATTGTTACGTTTCAATTTCAATACTTACATAGTTACCCCGACAGAAAGATAATTTCAACTAAACTTCAACTAAACGGCTGCTTGTGACCACGGCTGCAGCATCGCAGCCGAAACGTCAAGCCGTGAGTACATAATGTAACTCATTAATAAACGTCGCGTTAAGACCCGTGTCTTACTATTTAAATTGAAATGGAATGCGAAAGTTTAAAATCTTATAGAAAGATAATATTATGTTCAGGCTATTAATCAGTATGAACACGCATGTAAGTACGCAAATTGCTCCGATTTTGGTAGTGGCTGGTCCCTTATACAAATTGGAATCCGACTAAACTATCGGCTGACTTAAAGTCTGTAGTCTGCGGGAGCCAGTTTTGCGGGATCCAGTAATGCAGGATCCCACAAAAGTAGACTGTCGTGTGGACACACAAGTTTTTTGCGGAACACTGCAAACGGGATGTTCGTAAAACACGTGTAGGTAGGTGCTTCTAAATGGGAGGAGCAAAAAATTGTATCTGCAAAAACGGGATATTATCTCCGACCGAATAAGCCCTTACATGTAGTAAAAAAAGGAAAATATTTTCAGCAACAATCCAATGTCGTTCCATTTACAGAATAATTTAAATAACTTTTGTTTTTTCCCAGAAACAGCACGTGTTAAGGAAAATCATGTACAACAGGCTACATTTCTGCGACATCTTTTCCCGGTTGCTACACGGCTTGTCGTCAATATTTCGAAGAACACCAATTTTCGAAAGAAACTTTGTTCCAAAGTCAATGATACGAAAAATTGCGGTTCAACATCCCATAGGAGGAAGTTTTCGAATCACGGGGACAATGCTGTACTTTGTTTCTGGATTAGACACCTGTCCGCAACATCATTGATTTAGTTACATGTTTCTGAAGAATACAGGGATATTCCTTTGTGTATAGGGAAAATAAAAGAATTTATTATTTAATCGGTTACCGTGACCAAGGTTAATCGTATCCTGCTAATATTCCTTTAATGTGACAATTTGTGAGGATGAATGGATAGTTGTTATTCTTCCGCGCTTATACCAGAGAATCTATTTATTAATTACTAGCGGCCGCCCGTGACTTCGTACGCGTGGATCCCGTTTTACCCCCTTCATCTATCTTACGCGGTTTATTTTTTTTCATACAAATGTTTTTTCCCGCTAACTCCCGTTCCCGTGGGAATATTGCAATATCCTGTTGTTACTAAGCTTTATGTTTACTAAGGTACCTGCATGCCAAATTTCAAGCGTCTGACTTAAGCGGTTTATTTTTTTCATACAAAAGGATTTACCCGCTAATTCCTGTTCGCGTGGGAATTCCTAAGTATACTATAACCTGCCCAGGAGTATGAAGAATAATTGTACCAAGTTTCGTTAAAATCCATCGAATGATTTTTGTTTCTATAAGGAACATACAGACAGACGGACAGACAGACAGACACATTTTTTACTGATTGCATTTTTGGCATCAGTATCGATCACTAATCACCCCTTGATAGTTATTTTGAAAATATATTTCATGTACAGAATTGACCTCTACAGATTTATTATAAGTATAGATTTAGATGTGTGGTATTAGAGCAGGTTCCATGTGGACCTCTACGAACTTTCCTGATCTATTCAAAATAAAGATCTCACTTAAATATTGTAAAAGGCTCATCATCAGCTAAATACTTTGTAAGCGGTAGGTATGGATGGACAGGCCATTTTCCTGGGTCAAAAAAGGAGTTGTATTACGAACAACCTTGCTACAAAATTATAGGCTGGTTAAAAAATCTGTGTACCTACCTTGACGTCTAACATACCTATGACTTATAATAATATGATGTTGAACTAACAGCTATAGCTATAGTGTCCATGCTAATTCTACTATCACAAATTAGGTACATAATATTACTTAAGCGATAATAAAGCCAGAAAGTAGCAAGAGAAAAACTATAAAGATTTCTTCGGACAAGATCAAGTCGACCTCTAGGCGTATGCCGTGCAAAAAGTGTCAAGTACATCCTGGAACAAAGAGTCTCCGAGGATTTGACGAAGACAAACGATGGCGCCGAGGACCGCTAATGTAGACCAGCAGAACGTCTTGTGAAAGATAAATCGATCTTTCATACGCGTGTTTTGTATAATTTGTGAAAACGCCTTGTAAATTTGTAAAGTTGATTTGCGAGTGTGTTATATCACAGAATACAATAATAGTAGCAACAGAAATTGCACTCCTTTGTGTAGGATCAGATCGCGACATTTTAACGGTAATAATAAATATTAAATAAAAAAATATTTTTCAAAACAAGCTTTTAATGCTCTAAAAAGAATAAAATAAAACAAACCCATCAACTTATTACTTTACTCAATTTATATTTAAAGTGAAGCGCGGCGGAAGGAAACTTGCCCCCCCTCCCCCTGCTACCACAGGGGGGGCTCCCGATGTCTACCGACGGAAATCCACTCAGGAGCACCCAAAGAACCACTGTTGCAAAAATGAGCCTTCTATACCAAAGTGGAGGGGTCTCCATACAAATCATTGCACTAAATTCCCTACTATTATTTGATGGCACGTCTATGACTACATCAAACATTTTTTTCGGAAATGTGGCACGTTGAGACATAAAGGTTCGCCATCCCTGATCTACGCCAATACGTCACGCAACAGGGATGGTTTCTGGAACGTCTAAATGTGTATAAATTTAGAAAACATATTGCAGGACGACACCCTCCGAGACGGGTTAGTAACGGAGCGGCAGCGTTTGCGCGTGTTTATTGTTAAAAAACGCAAATTCAGTTCGTCCCCGCCGGGGGAGACGCACCGAACCGGCATATCCGTATATAGTCTGGTCCGTAAGCACGTAGAATTTTGTCCAATGACCCCAAGCTACCCATCTTTCTCGCTCCCGTGTAATTATATTGCTGTCGCGACTGTACGACAGGCGTCCACAGTGAGTGTGCGAGCGTGATAGCAACATAATTACACACGAGCAATAAGGATGGGTAGCTTGGGGTCATTGGACAAAATTTTACGTGCTCACGGACCAGGCTTTAGAATAGAAAGGTAAAAAAAATATTTGCAAGAAAGATATACAAGCAGGCAAGACATGGACAATCAACTGCTTGTGCACCTCTGACAAAAAGGCATCGCGCTCAGCGTACATCAAGACCGCTAGGGCTTGTCTCGAAACTGATTTTCAGCGGGGGCTCTCTGTTGTCACGGCGCTCCCCTGCTGACGGAGACGCAAGAGGAGGAGAAAGGTATACGCCTCCGGGACACGAGGCGCGGGGGTGGTCACCGACCTGACAATAGTGTCTGAGTTTCTTGCGCTGCTTCTTCTCAGCACTGGCCCATTTATTGTCCTGAAGCAGTGGTAGGGTTAATACTGGGACGTGTAAAACTGAGTTTTANTTTTTTTTATCCACAACGAGGAAGCTCTTGGCCTGTATCTCACCTGATGGTAAGTGACGATCAGTACCTCTAGTACGAAAAACTTTCGAGTTCGTTTCGTTTGCGTATTCAAAGTGTCATCGAAAAATTTTGTATGAAAAATTAAACAGCGCCCCCTATATTATAGCCGCCCTAGGGGGCGCTGTTTAATTTTTCATACAAAATTTTTCGATGACACTTTGAATACGCAACGAAACGAACTCGAAAGTTTTTCCTACTAGAGGTACAGGTTGAAGGTGGAAGCGAGCTTCACCCGGAATCCTCAATCACGGAGGAACTGGAGGAACTTATTGCTTTTTAGACGACATGATCACCATTTACTAGTTTCTACATAATGTGCCTCTTTGCTCCAATGCAAACTCGGTCCGACTCAAATCCTGTGGCTTTAGCCGTACTGCCGTACATAGAAACTTAATCCGAAGGGAAATAAAATAAATTATANAAAAACATACGGGTCGAATTGAGAACCTCCTCCTTTTTTTGAAGTCGGTTGAAAATAGACACGGTGAAGTAAAGTTAATATTTTTATTAGCTAAAATATTTTTTTTGCTATAGTTTTTTGTCATAAGTATTTCAAAATAATTTATTATTTAAAAAGTGTATTTTTTTTATTATTTAAATCACTACAGTTAATTATTATTCCTAAATATTACAATTTTTCATTAACGAAGAATAACAGTGCTATTGGAACAATAAACCTTGATTGCGACTATGATCGACCGAGCGTGCATACGCGTGTGCAAACAGGCGCGTGGCGGCCCGGACTGATTTGCAACTTGAAGTTGTCGCGCGCTGTAGGTAATGGGGATGTTGCCTGGGTCAAAAAGCAAGAGTTTTAATTAGTCCGTCAGTTAACTTATCAAAAAATACTCTACACGTATTTTTCACTTTTTCAAACTAATAAAAATTTAAAGAGATAAAGCGCCCCAAAGTTCATAAGAAGAAGGAAGGAAAAGGAAGAGGCCCGTGACGTCAACGCTTGCTTAAAAATGCCGCACGTTGTGACGTCGTGCGCAACTTCAACGCACCATAACTATGTAATTATTTGTTAGATTGACAAATAAAAATATATGTGTCCAATATTTTTTGATATTAAACATTACGGACTAAAAAAATTTTTTTAGGCAACTAGCCTATTATCTCGGCCGGCATAGGCGAGTGACGGAGGCCTGGTTATATGTCTAAAACAGCCTCCTATAACAAAAAAAAACATCATCATTACTAATATAAATAAAAAAATAATAAACTAAAACAAATCTCAATTATTCATTTTTTGGAATTCAAGAGTAGAATGAATCCTTTTGAAGGATTCTTTTTTAACCACCCCAAGTAGTTAGGTTTTTGAAGTTAAGGTATAATTATAATCTTGGCGTGGTTAGAAAATAATATTAATATTTGGTTCTGTTAATTTTGTTAATAACTTTAGATTTCGACCAGCCAGTTCCAACTAAAATGTTTAAAAATTATTTGATCACTAAGGTATCATAAATCTGTTTTTACAAAGAAGCGAGGTGTCTAAGCCTGTTTAAAACTTTCCCTTGAAAATAATAAAATAATCTACAAAAAAATTCTTTGAATTTCTCTTAGATCAAATTAACGAGCCGATTGCACACTTCTTTATTTTCCAAACAAGTTTGAGCGTGAACCGTGAAAAGATTACAGTTTGGACCGACTCCAAACTTCTGAGTAACTTTAGCTCAAGTAGAGTGAGCTGTGATCATGTGCGTGTAGGTATTTCTAGATTTATTGTAACGCCCGAATTCACAAACAATACTATGAGATCTCACAGCGCGCGTGGACGCACAATGTGACACATTAATCACAGAGCTCTATTTAACGTTGTGCGTTCGATTTGCTGCTTCACTTAAGCAGGCATCGTTTATAAATACCACGTTAAAGTCTGGCTTAGTAACTCCTGAGATGATACGAGTAAGGTCCTGTACCTACTTTTCAATCAATATTTACGGAGGGATCAACTTAATTAGCTAATTAAGTTTGTTACGAATGGACTCACCACAATAGTCCAGCGGCGAAGGGTTCAAATCCACGTTCCTCGGATTTGACCCGCCCGCCACCGATAAGTACCCAGTGGCTATTGTCTCTTATATCATTCTAAGCATTGGTTTATACAGGGTGTCCCAAAAAGTAGTGTCAAGCCGAAGCCCAGAGATAGATAATCACTAGGAATACCCAAAATAAATCACCGTGACTTTTCATAGTTTTCGAGTTATGTTTTTTTTACAACATACAGGATTTTAGTTTACATTCGTGTTAAGGCCTAGTATTTATCTAATAATAATAATAAAATCAGGCATGTAACTTAACTATTCGCGCCAGAGTGACCAAAAGTGCCTAAATAATCATAACTCGAAAACTATCAAAAATCGCGGAACATACATGGGGGTGATCTGGATAGCCCTAGTGATGTTCTACCTCTGGGCTTCGGCTTGACTCTACTTTTTGGGACACCCTGTATAACAGTTATATTTTGTATCGCGCAAATAAGCGGCAGGGTTTGAACTTGCAATATACAAATCAAGAGTTGCAGTCACTCCGTCAATTTCACCATAGACAGTAGACACATCAATTTATTATACACAACAATTTCTAAACCGATGTTTTCACCGGGCGGAAAATCTTCAACATGGCATGATCAACTTTGCAGCACAAATATTTGATATTTTAAATTGAAAACATTTTTATGCAGCCATGTTTATAAACAATTTTTTATTGAATACATGAATTCCCTTCGTGAAATCCATAGGGCATATCTGACAACCAATTGTTTTTGTATGTAGCTGATATTTTACTGTTGCATTTTATAAATTAGCAACTCCATTGTTTCAGAGTGAATTCTAACTTTATTGTTTTGTTATAAAATTTTAATTGTTTGAACACGAAGCGTTTGGTAATAAAGTGTTTTGTTTTACTGTTATTGTTCTTTTTAGGGCATTTTTAAAATACCTATTTTTTCATTTGATATTTTTCTATTAAATTGTTACCTTTATTTAAAGGGGAACGCAAACCTGACTTTATAATACCAACAGCATTATGATATGATAAACATTATGCAATTTGAAATTGATTAAAGCGTCCAATGAGAAAGAAGTGCCAAGGAAAATCTCTTATTTTTTTACCCGACACTACGCAAAGTAGGGTAATGTGTTTTCCTCCAGACATTAGTGATTTTCCTGAGGTTATCGTCCCATTGAGCATGAGTGACGACATACACTACTTATTTTCTAAGACAATTTATCTATTACATACTGGCTAATTTGGCGAACTTCGAACCGTTATTCATCATTAGAAATAATGTAGGATTTTAATGGTGAAACTATTTTTCAAATTGGTCCAGTAGTTTCGGAGTCTTTTTTTATCCACAACGAGGAAGCTCTTGGCCTGCCTGCATCTCACCTGATGGTAAATGACGATCAGGCCGAAGGTGGATGCGAGCTTCACCCGGAATCCTCAACCACGGAGGAACTGGCTATCTTACCTCTAACTGCCGGAACACAACAATGCTGTTAAAATTAACAAACAAACAATCAAATCTTTCCTCTTTATAATACTAGTGTAGTTAGACTACATAAACATAAACCTTGTAAAATTATATTATTAGCTTAATAAGTACTTCATTTCAACGCTAATGTAGGCAATTTTCTTTGCAAACTATTGCGATATCTATTACAACAACATGAGCCTATGTAAAGGAGACACCTATAAAGCACCCTAATTATAATGTAAAGCTGCCATCTGGCAATTTGAACAAAATAATTTAACTATGAAACATATTAATGTAGTCATTAGAGGATCCCTTATCCCAAGGGAGCCTAAATGGCCTTCGTACAAACCTTTGAAGAGCCTAGGGACACCCCTTAACTCTAGGGGCCTATCTTGGCTTAATTATATGAATAAATAATTACGCTGACTAATATTGAACAATATGAATTGATATGTTAAGTCTCTAGTAATTTGGGGATATTTTGTTGTTTTGGGAAAAGGTAATTGATTGAAATCAAAATTAGTATCATTTGAGGTTTTTTAATTATAAGAACAACATTGATAAAATCTGATTAGAAGGCCTACTTGTCATAAAATAAGGTTGAATATTAGCATCTTTAATACCAAATAATATGTTAGTGGTACCCATAATATCATACTGGTTGCGTTTCTTTGGAAACCGTAGGTTCCATCTATTGTGCTTATACTCGTACCAAAGAGAGGTAAGATCAGTCCTTGAACTATGGACATTAAACTGGTTCACTTGTGATTATGATCATCATCACCCTAGTGGAATTTAGTCGTTAGGTGCGAATAAGTGTGCGTTGCAGTTTGGAGTTTCATACAAAAAATACTGACTTAGTCGAGTTGAAACGGTTACAATTCCTTTCCAGGTTGATAAATGTGCTACATTCTTAAATAAACTTCAAACAACTGGTTGATTCTACCCCATTATCCAGATGCAATTCACGTGGCACAGCGGTGACGTCATCAAATTGCAGAATAGACTGCACCTGGCGGAAAAAGTTTTGAATAAACAAACCGGCCGCTGGAACTAGCTGTTGCGGCGTTACAGTCAGGCCATTAGATACGCGGTTTAGTAAGCTATTATAAGAAGGCACATCATGTTAAGCACTGTGGCATTATGTGCGGTTGTAATTGGGGCGATTTTGCTACAATAATGTAGTCTTTTGTGCTATCGAATGTAAGGCGACAATGGACATGAGATTCTTCATATTATTGTATGCCAACCAGGCGAAACATAGTGAGACTATCACAATGTAATATTTTTACCTGTTTCACAATAGTTAAATTTGAATTTGAATAAATTTGAAATTTGAATTCATGTAGTGAAAGAAACAAACCCACAAATCAGGATTTTTTATTTTTGTAGTAACATAAAATTGTCAAGAAAATCATATCTGATAGGTTATAATATTTTGTTGTTTTATGTGCTATTTTGATGTTTCCTTATAACTACCTTAAAAACTGCGTTATAATCTAACGATAGGAAGCAGGTCTGAAGTTTCACAAATTCCTAAAAGTTTAAGATGTTTTCATTCGCTTGAGTATTAATGTCCTATGGCATCCAGCGAATCTACTCATTATTTCATTTACTCCTTCGTGGTTGCTGTAGTATACATAAATGTATAACTTTACACATTTCTTTCTGTTAAAACCAGTTGTTGCATCGAGGACAATCCTTGGGCACATTTAATTTAATTAAACCACATCCAAATGCGGTGATTACCACAAATTTCGTGGCCCCGCGATGCAACGGGCCTAATAAAGTGGGTCGAGCAAACATTCTCCGCTAAAACTACGCTTTTTAACTAGTATTTTTAGTTGCTTTTATACTGCCGCTGTCTCGTCGGGCTCCGGTTGCTTTTGCCTACTTTTTACCTGATTTTTTTGGCTGCTTTTCGGAGATCCTTGACTGGAGAACCCTTGAACTATTTTTATTCGTCCCAGTCATCTTATTATCTCAAAGTGGTCCAGAGTTGTCAGGGCTTTCGTTTCTTGAAAAGAAGAATTTTGGGTCTGTAGTTGACGCTTTTTACGCTCTAAAGTCGGCAACTAATTTAACTATTTTGAGATCTTAGCAGTATTTATGAGATAAGAGCTATCTAAGATTAAATGTCCGAACTAAGCCGACAAAGATAAATCCCAACTATAATATTATAAATGCGAAAGTAACTCTGTCTGTCTGTCTGTCTGTTACGCTTTCCCGCTTAAACCTCGCAACCGATTTTGATGAAATTTGGCATAGAGATAGTTTGAGTCCCGGGAAAGAACATAGGATAGTTTTTATCCCGGTTTTTGAAACAGGGACGCGCGCGATAAAGTTTTTCTGTGACAGACAAAATTCCACGCGGGCGGAAAGCTAGTAATTAATAAATATTAAGCCTAAGGCCTAATTTAAGGATGATTTTTGTCAAGAGAAACGAAGTTTAGACTTATAGGGTTAATTAGAGGCCTGAAGGCGGTTTCAATACATTAAGATGACCATTTTTGGGTCCTCACTTCATGGCGGTATGGTCAGACGTACTTTTTAACACACATTCACATTCCACATGTAGGTACTCACTTGGAGTTTATTTTTTTCATCACTAAAAACAATGAAAATCAACTTTTTAGTTCAGTGTGCTTACCATGAGTTTACGTTAATGATCGAATTCTGTGTGCTTATTATAAAAGTTTACGTCTGCTCGCTAGCGAGTACGTCAAAAATATGTTAAGATTTTATTTTTTGAAAGTAGCCACTAGGGACCCTGTACAGTCTGTCATACATTATGTCATTTTTTACGCAGTCGCTAGCGAGCACACGTAAACTTTTTTAGTAAGCACACAGAATTCGATCATTTGTCAAGTTTTACTTTATTTTTCCATTGTAAAGAACCAGGCAGTATAATGTTGCACTTTTGTACCTTTTTAATCCTCTCGTTTGCGCTTGGTGTAAATGCTGGGATCGTAGGAATCAGTACGCCGTTTGTTTTTATTTCGGTGCAAATATTTATTTTAATGCAACAGACGATAAACGTGCACTTATTTAAATTGTTTTGAATTTTGTGGTAATTGTACAGTTGTAGCAGTATTTAAACAAAGAATTAGAACTATACAATGCTAAATAAATAACTACTATTGTTGCAGGTACGGATTGTGGAGACCAGTTTGGATTTGTGGAGTAAAGGTAAGTCACCAGCTATATCTAGATTATATTTATTACTAAAGATCAAAGCACACTTATTAACCTGGAAACGGATTAAGGCGATTACATGGCCGAACGACCTTGAGCATTAGAGCGAGACAACGCGCCTCTCGCCGCGCGCCCGCGCTTCTGCCCGATACCAAAGTGCGCTCAGAATACAGATGCGAAGCGCTGCCAATTCTAACATAACTGCCTACGGGAATGTTAACTCGATTTTAATTTACGCAGATCGAAAAAAATTGCGATGCTTATTTTGTGTTTCAAAACAGAATTTAAAAAAGAAAATAAATCATTATACAGAATAATAATAATTATCGTCAGCATATTTTCAAACTGAAACAAAATTTAAATAAATGATTATATTTCAATTAGACATCATTATACTTTAATTAGTAGGTACCATAACTATGAAAAATAAACGGTTATTTCCTCCTGTAAAGTTTGCAAAAAGGGACATACCTAAGCAGTTTGAAAGTTAGGCTGACGATATTCGTGTGTCTATGTGAGCTTCTAAACAGTTTTTAAGTGTGTGTACGAGTACCTACCTAAATGTAAATGTCTGTCTGTGCAGGTATTCAAAATATTGGTCAAATATCGGTCAACATTGAATAAAATATTTTTGATCATCGAATACAATTTAAGACTTTACTTTCTCCGTTATTATTTTTTGGTAAAATCGAGAGAAAAATAAGATTTTACATTTTTGTGTTCCATTTCAACTAAAATAGATAAACACGGATTGAGCGACATTTTTATATGAGTTACATGTCAAGTACGAATACGAATACTGTGTGTCGAGGTAACGCCACTACAATGTAACATTATGACAATATGAGGGTAGTTTAAAATATTTAAGCCCACCCGAACGGACAATTCCGCCAGCTGGCCAGTCTGCTTGTGATCACGGCTGCATCATAGGCAGCCGAAAAATCAAGCCACATACAAAAACAGACTTATTTTTCTATGCGGTTATTATTTTTGATTTGATTTT